>NC_135083.1:332500-357500 GCF_051107435.1 Chaetodon auriga
GTGGAGATGAGGGAGCAACAACAACAACAGCAGCAGCCGCTGCTGCTCGACCAATCAGAGCTCCCCTCAGAGCATCTTTCCCTCCCCTCCTCTCAGACGGACGGGAAGCTGGCCAATCGGGACAGCGGCATCGACAGCATCAGCTCTCCGTCACACAGCGAGGAGCTCTGCTTTGCCGGCGTGGACGATGGGGGTGTGGTTTACCCATGCAGCCCCGCCCTCCTGCCCCGCCTCTCCAGCTCATCCTCATACGCAGGGGAGGGAGGAGAGGGGGAGGGAGGGGGGGCGCGGGGCGGAGCCAGGAGGAGAAGGGAGTTCTCTGAGGAAGGAGACAGTGACCTGGAGGAGGAGGAGGCCGAGCTAACACTGGTGCTGCCTCCCCCCAAGACAGACAGACAGGACTCTGCTGAGGTGAGACAGGAAGTGAGACAGGCTGGATATTCAAACAGCTCCACCTGCAGGTGGAGGTCACATGACATCAAACAACACTCATCAGTTTGTGACATAAAATCAAATGTCCAACAATCACACGTGAAACATGTAAACAAGAAACAACCATCCAATAGAAGGTTTCCATCCACCTTTCTGTTCACCTGGTTCCTTTCACCTGTGTCCATCCACCTTTCTGTTCACCTGTGTCCATCCACCTTTCTGTTCACCTGTGTCCATCCACCTGTGTCCATCCACCTTTCTGTTCACCTGTGTCCATCCACCTGTGTCCATCCACCTTTCTGTTCACCTGTGTCCATCCACCTGTGTCCATCCACCTTTCTGTTCACCTGTTGATATTTGGCTGAGGTGGAAAAGTTGCTGCATTGATAAACAGAACGTGTGACTTCATGAGGAATACAAACATCAGATGTGTGTGGAGGATGAGGAGGCAGAAATGTCGATCTTCATCATCTGCTCACCTTGCTGCCTCTTCTTCTTCTGCTGTGCCTCAGTGGCGCCTGACTGCCACCCACTGTTCGTCCCATGAAGCTACCTGTGACGCTCGTCTGGCGGCAGCGGGTGGAAACATGCCTTCATTTGCATTTTTTCAAATTCTCCTTAAATTAGCAGCACATTTGAAGCACCTGCACAGGTTTGATAAATGACACCTTTATTAACCTTATCAGTCGCAGTTTGGTGACATCAGACAGAACAACGGAAAACACCTGTGAAGGTGTTTTCTGTTGAGTGTTTCAAACACATTTAACACATCTCCGACCTCCTCAGCTGACACAGGAGATTGGAATCCTGACGCATCACGTCATGAGCTGTCAAATGAAAACTGAATGTGTTCACCTGGACGTCCGTTTCCACAGCAGCACCTGAGTCACGTGACCCACTGTTGACTAAACTAAAGTCAGTTTTATTTGGTGTTGAGTTCCTGTCACATGTGTAACACTGGCTTTCTGTCCATCCAGCTGTCCGTCCAGCAGAAGGTCTTCAACATCGCCAATGAGCTGCTCCACACAGAGACGGCCTATGTCTCTAAGCTGCACCTCCTGGACCAGGTGAGACACCTGCGTCTCCTGGGTATACAAAGCAGAACCTCAGTGTCATTGTTCTGGTTGTGTTTGTTATCTGGCACATGGACTCCTCACAGCATCAAACTCTCACCGTTTATTTCTCCTCCTGCAGGTTTTCTGTGCTCGACTCCTGGAGGAGGCTCGGTCTCGCTCCTCCTTCCCCTGTGATGTCATTCAGGGGATCTTCTCCAACATCTGCTCCATCTACTGTTTCCATCAGCAGTTTCTGCTGCCAGCGCTGCAGAAACGGATGGAGGAGTGGTGAGCACACTTCTCCTCTACTCCTGCTCCTCTACTCCTGCTTCTCCTCCTCAGGACTTGCTTTAACTTCATTCCTCCATTGTCTGCAGGGACTCTAACCCGCGGATCGGGGACATTCTGCAGAAGCTGGCTCCCTTCCTGAAGATGTATGGCGAGTATGTGAAGAACTTTGACCGAGCCATGGAGCTGGTGAACACCTGGATGGAGAGATCAGCTCAGTTCAAGACCATCATCCAGGAGATCCAGGTGCAGACTCACTTGTGCTGCTGCAGCTCTCAGGCCATTGTGCCCTTGTTGTTTTGGCTGTTTGTTAATGTTTGTGTTGTTGTTGTTGTTGTTGTTGTTGTCTTTGTGCAGAGGGAGGAGCGCTGTGGGAACCTGACTCTGCAGCATCACATGCTGGAGCCAGTTCAGAGGATTCCTCGTTATGAGCTGCTGCTCAAAGATTATCTGCACCGACTGCCCGAGGACGCCCCGGACTACAGGGACGCCCAGAGTACGTAAAACAAACGCACACAAACCTGTGCATCAGTGCATAGCATGACGTCATTCTCTACACTGAAATGAAGTTGTCTTCTCGCTCTTTAACAAGACGAGCGAGTCACCCGCTGACCCGCCTACAGTCAGACCTTTTCCCCCGCAGGAACTCACAGACCTGTAAACTGGTTCTTCTCAGAAACTGAACTGGTTTCTCTGCAGTGACGTTCATAACGTTACGGACTTTCTTTCACGGTTGAAATCTCTGAATCCAGGTCCCTGCTGGGGCCGAGACGAGCCGCTCACTGGACCACCGCTCCACAGTTCTTCAGTTTGCTGTGCTGCACCGTTGTGGTCCTCTGGTCCAACTTGAGGACACAAACAGAAGCAAACATGGACACCAAACGTGGACTCTGACCTCCATTTAGATGAAGTCCCCTAAAAGCTCCTTTACCAGGAGACGTGGCTCCAAACCCAGTTTTAGTATAAGACTCAGATTTAAAGTGAAAGCACGACACGCAGACACATCAATCAAACTCAGTCAAACATGTGACACGTGCGTGAACCATGTGACCAATGTTCAGCAGCAGGTTCAGACACCGAACATGTGACCAAAGTTCATCACGTCTTCATCAGATGCCACTTCTAATAGGTGGAAACATCGCTGTCGAACGTGATGAATGGTCTGTTTGGAGCTTCTTCACACTGCAGGTGTTCACCTGCTCACCTGCTCACCTGACCTCATGCTGCTGAGCTCACCTTCATCGTCTGTGTCTCCGCAGAGTCTCTGGAGCTGATCGCCACGGCAGCAGAACACTCCAACGCTGCCATCAGGAAGATGGTAAGAGCTTCACACATCATCTTCATCTTCATCGCAGTGCAGACTTGTCTTTAATCAACCTGCTGTGATCACACTCACCCTTCATCCTGCTCGTCCTTCATCCTCCTTGTCCTTCTTCCTCCTCATTCTTCATCCTCCTCCTCGTCCTCATCCTTCGTCCTTCATCCTTCATACTGCTCATCCTTCTCATCCTTCATCCTGCTCGTCCTTTATCCTCCTCATCCTTCTTCCTCCTCATTCTTCATCCTCATCCTGCTTGTCCTTCATCCTCGTCCTCCTCAGGGTCCAGACTCAATCCAGGACTTGTTTGGTCTCTCTCTGTCTCTCTCTCTCTCTCTGTCTCTCTCTGTGTCTCTCTCTGTCTCTGTCTCTCTGTCTCTCTCTGTTTCTGTCTCTGTCTCTCTCTCTGTGTCTCTGTCTGTCTCTCTCTCTCTCTCTCTGTGTCTCTCTCTGTCTCTGTCTCTCTGTCTGTCTCTCTCCCTGTCTCTCCCTCTCTGTCTCATCTTGTTTTTATGATATAAAAAGTATTTTTCAGTCTTCTCTGTTTGTTTCCTGAAGCTCACACCTTTGGATGGAAACAGTAAATGTTGGGCTTTCTGACTCTACCTGTCTTTCTGTCTCTGCCAGGAGCGAATGAGGAAGCTGTTAAAGGTCTATGAGTTGTTGGGAGGAGAAGAAGATATTGTTAACCCAACAAATGAGCTCATCAAAGAAGGACACATCCTTAAACTGTCCAACAAGAACGGGACCACGCAGGACAGATACCTCATACTGGTACTGCCTTCCACTCTGCTGTTCAACCCCAGTTCCAAAACAGTTGTGACGCTGCAGACCCTTTCTGCAGAGTTCTGGCTTCAGAGTCAAAGGGTTCAGGTTCTAGACCGGCTGCCTACAGTCCAGACCTGATGGAGCTCAGAGGAAACTGACCCTGAACCAACTTTATTTAAACTAACAGCTGACAGCAAATCCACAACAACGACCAAAACAATAAAGTGTCTCAGATTGGACATTAAAGATCTTGCTCTTACAGCTCAAAAACGATTTCCAAATTGTTGCGTTCTGCTTTAAGTGTCCAGCTGTTGTAGAATCAGTGTTGTAGTCGACTGTACTGTTGATGAAGCATGAAGGACTGATGTCTGTCTCTCTCTCCAGTTCAATGACAGATTGCTGTACTGTGTCCCAAAGCTGCGTCTGATTGGTCAGAAGTATGGTGTCCGTGCTCGCATTGATGTGGACGGTATGGAGGTGAGACATGACAAGCTGATAACTGCCACGACTGACTGCATGGACGTCCACCTTCTAGTCCTGAATCTACTTAAACCTGTCCCCCGTCTCTGTCCGTCCAGCTCAAAGAGACCAGCAGTGTTGCAGTTCCCAGGACGTTCCTGGTGTCCGGAAAACAAAGGTCCCTGGAGCTGCAAGCCAGGTAGAGACACCTGGAGACAACAGTGTATTAATGAAGGGTGTCTCACTGAGATCAAGAGCTCTGACACAAGACACACACGCACACGCACACACACGCACACACACACACACACACACCATGACATGCTGTTTTCTGACTGACTGTCTGTGATTGTGTCTCTGTAGGACAGAGGACGAGAAGAAGGACTGGATTCAGGTAAACAGAACAATCATCTGTCCTTCACTGAAGACGTGTCCTACAGCACCTCCTCTGGCTTTAAACTTTAATAACTTCCTTGCTGCAGTGATGGACAGGTGTCCTCCAGGACTCTACTTAGTTGTGACTTAGTTTTGTGCATGTGTGTGTGCGTGTGTGTCCTCAGGCCATCCAGGTGACCATTCAGAGACACGAGCAGACGGTGGAAAGCTTCAGACATCTGAACTGTCCACTACGAGACGACGAGTCCACGCCTCCTCACTCCCCGGTAACTGATCGCACATCTGAGCCTCGTGTCCCAAAAACAGCTCAGATGATCTTAAACCTCACCTGATGAACCTTTCTAAGAACGAGCTGTTTCCCAAAAGAACTCTGTCAAACTGCAGACAGGAGACGTCCATCTGCAGAGACGGTTAGTTAAAACTGTTTGTCTCCGTCTGTCTGTGTCAGAGCTGTGTGGAGTTGGGAAAGAGAGCTCCGACCCCAATCAGAGAGAAGGAGGTGACTCTGTGCATGAAGTGTCAGGAGCCGTTCAACTCCATCACCAAGAGACGCCATCACTGCAAAGCCTGTGGACACGTATGTTCTTCATCATTATCATCGCTCATTCAGTCCGTCCAACATGTCTACACGCCAACAACTACAAACTGCTGACAGTCAACATGTAAGGTCATCAATCCTGACTCCAGATCCAGGCAGGACGTCATCGTCCACAACATCTGTAGACTCCATAACATCTGTAGACTCCATAACATCTGTAGACTCCACAACATCTGTAGACTCCATAACCTCTTCAGACTCCATAACATCTGCAGACTCCACAACATCTGCAGACTCCATAACATCTGTAGACTCCATAACATCTGTAGACTCCTCCACAACATCTGCAGACTCCATAACATCTGCAGACTCCATAACATCTGTAGACTCCTCCACAACATCTGCAGACTCCATAACATCTGCAGACTCCATAACATCTGTAGACTCCTCCACAACATCTGCAGACTCCTCACAACATCTGTAGACTCCATAACATCTGTAGTCTCCTCCACAACATCTGCAGACTTCACAACATCTGTAGACTCCTCACAACATCTGTAGACTCCACAACATCTGTAGACTCCATAACATCTGTAGACTCCACAACATCTGCAGACTCCATAACATCTGTAGACTCCACAACATCTGCAGACTCCATAACATCTGCAGACTCCACAACATCTGTAGACTCCTCACAACATCTGTAGACTCCATAACATCTGCAGACTCCTCCACAACATCTGCAGACTTCACAACATCTGTAGACTCCACAACATCTGTAGACTCCATAACATCTGTAGACTCCACAACATCTGCAGACTCCATAACATCTGTAGACTCCACAACATCTGTAGACTCCATAACATCTGCAGACTCCATAACATCTGTAGACTCCACAACATCTGCAGACTCCATAACATCTGTAGACTCCATAACATCTGTAGACTCCACAACATCTGTAGACTCCATAACATCTGTAGACTCCATAACATCTGCAGACTCCACAACATCTGTCGACTCCACAACATCTGTAGACTCCATAACATCTGTAGACTCCACAACATCTGCAGACTCCATAACATCTGCAGACTCCATAACATCTGTAGACTCCACAACATCTGCAGACTCCACAACATCTGCAGACTCCATAACATCTGTAGACTCCACAACATCTGTAGACTCCATAACATCTGCAGACTCCACAACATCTGTAGACTCCTCCACAACATCTGTAGACTCCACAACATCTGTAGACTCCATAAAATCTGTAGACTCCACAACATCTGCAGACTCCACAACATCTGTAGACTCCATAACATCTGTAGACTCCACAACATCTGTAGACTCCACAACATCTGTAGACTCCATAACATCTGCAGACTCCACAACATCTGTAGACTCCATAACATCTGTAGACTCCATAACATCTGCAGACTCCGTAACATCTGTAGTCTCCTCCACAACATCTGCAGACTTCACAACATCTGCAGACTCCATAACATCTGCAGACTCCATAAAATCTGTAGACTCCTCCACAACATCTGCAGACTCCATAACATCTGCAGACTCCATAACATCTGTAGACTCCATAACATCTGTAGACTCCTCCAGAACATCTGCAGACTCCACAACATCTGTAGACTCCATAACATCTGTAGACTCCTCCACAACATCTGTAGACTCCATAACATCTGTAGACTCCTCACAACATCTGTAGACTCCATAACATCTGTAGTCTCCTCCACAACATCTGCAGACTCCACAACATCTGCAGACTCCATAACATCTGTAGACTCCATAACATCTGTAGACTCCTCCACAACATCTGCAGACTCCATAACATCTGCAGACTCCACAACATCTGTAGACTCCATAACATCTGTAGACTCCATAACATCTGTAGACTCCTCCACAACATCTGTAGACTCCACAACATCTGTAGACTCCATAACATCTGTAGACTCCTCCACAACATCTGTAGACTCCACAACATCTGTAGACTCCATAAAATCTGTAGACTCCACAACATCTGCAGACTCCATAACATCTGTAGACTCCACAACATCTGTAGACTCCACAACATCTGTAGACTCCATAACATCTGCAGACTCCACAACATCTGTAGACTCCATAACATCTGTAGACTCCTCAACATCTGTAGACTCCATAACGACTGCCACAGTTTCTGCATCGTCATATTAGTGTCATTGTTTTCCGCAGCGTTCTGTCTTCGGCTGACCGACTGTTTGTCCGTGTTGAATCCAGGTGGTTTGTGGGAAATGTTCAGAGTTTCGTGCTCGTCTGTCATACGACAACAATCGAACCAACCGTGTGTGCGTGGACTGCTACGCCATGCTGGTGGGAGTGTCGCCTTCGCCCTGCACGCTGACTAGCAGCACCCAAAGGAGGCGCTCAATCCTGGAGGTTCGTGTGACATCACTGTGACATCACCGTGCTTGTCCCACTGAGAGATGTCTGTTATTTCTTTGTAACTGTTCACGTTTCAGTAAGACGTGTTCCATCTGCAGGCTGTGTAAGATCTCGGTCCTCTGGATTTAGCAATGAGGACGGCGCTGAACTTTGACTTCTGGATGTATATGAACCACAGGAAATAAAAGTAGAAAGAAGAACGACATTCTAAACAACACTGTACATAGCGTTTGTGATGGACATTTTAAGGTTGAGCGTTACATAAAGCTGCTCTCTCCACCTCTGTCTCTTGTTGCTATAGAAACAGGCCTCCCTGGCAGCAGAGAACAGTGTGATTTGTAGTTTTCTTCACCACATGGAGAAAGGAGGGGGGCGGGGCTGGCAGAAGGCCTGGTTTGTCATCCCTGAAAATGAACCACTGGTGCTCTACATCTACGGAGCTCCACAGGTACGTAATGACGTGAAGCAGCTGGAGGTCACACGCAGTCACACTGGAGAGCAGTCGGCTTGTCGCACAGGGGTCCTGAAGAGCTTCTGTAAGGAGCTTCTTTAAGGAGCTCCAGAGGAAGCAGCAAGTACAAAAGGCAGACTCAGATAAGCAAAGTCGAGTGAAGGCTTGATGTGGTTAAAGTCTGTGGTTGTCCCATTGAGTGATGGTTTGCTCTCTGATGCGCTCTGAGGAGTCCTCGTGTAGAAAATAATGGACTGTTCTTATTGTCGTGTCACCAGGATGTGAAGGCGCAGCGCAGTGTGCCTCTGATTGGCTTTGAAGTCTCCCTTCCTGAGTCATGTGACCGCCTGGAGCGACGCCACGCCTTCAAGATCTCCCAGAGTCACCTGACCCTGTTCTTCAGCGCCGAGGGGGAGGAGCTACAGCGGCGATGGATGGATGTCCTGTCAAGGGCCGGGAGGGGGGAGGAGCATCAGGTCCACCGGCCAATCGTGGAGAGTCTGGAGGAAGAGGGGGAGGAGCTAGCGGCTGCGGCAGAGGGAGAAAACACGTGATTCTGTTGGACGAGGAAGGACGGCGATGATAAACGGTCATTAAATGAGGGTCAATCCTTATTGGAAACCAGTATAAAACCAGTACATACATTCATAACTAACATTTAACACACACACACACACACACACACACACACACACACATACACACACACTCTGTGTATTTAAAGTTGCATTGGTTGTCTGCATGATTCCTTCCCACCGTCAACACAAGACGGCGCCTGTCTCTCTGTCTTCACCTTTTTTTTTACCTGTGCTGTAACGCTTTACGGTGGGCGGAGCCTCTTCTCCACCTGGAAAAACACCAAACTGTGAATTTGAAAGTGTATCGATTTGAACTTTTTGCCATCAGGTCTGAAGCTCTCCGATTGGACGGTTCCTGGGATACAGTCAACCTTAAAGCACATTGGTCGAACAGCTGCACGTTCTTCAGCTTCCACGTGTCCATTGGACGGTGTATTGATCCGCTGGACGGCTGAGTGGACCGATGAGTTTTAGTGGCTCGGCCTCAGTTACTGTGTGCTTCTCTGCACGCCGTCCGTCTGAAAGACTTTGAAGTGTCCGACACCACTGAGCAGTGGAAACCTGCAGGGGGTGTCGGACACCGAGAGGGTAAAATAACACAAGGGACACAGATCAGTCA
The DNA here is from genome assembly GCF_051107435.1 of Chaetodon auriga. Lineage (NCBI taxonomy): Eukaryota > Metazoa > Chordata > Actinopteri > Chaetodontiformes > Chaetodontidae > Chaetodon > Chaetodon auriga. The sequence goes on from NC_135083.1 coordinate 341,833, forward strand.
ACGTCCAACTCCCGTCCTCTGTTTAGTTTCACTTCTCCTCACATTTAAGCCAGAATACGTAAACCCCAGAAACACTTTTCAGTTTCCTGCACAGACCAGCGAGGAAAGGCCGGGATTCAGACCAGACCAGGAGAACCAGACTGTCCCTGGACCAGATTAGACCGACCCCCCGAATCATCACTCTTATGTGGAACAGCTCTGCACCTCACAGTTACGTCTGTTGCTGGCGTTGAAAGCCAATGCTGCCATGTTTGTAGAGAAGAGGAACGTTTAAAGGACCAGGTGTGGGACGTGGACAGCGGATGCGGACAGTGGACATGTTGATGTATTTTTTAGGCTGTGTGGGGACGATCTGTGTGGAAACCGGCAGACATGTTCATCTCCCAAAAAACAGCTTTTATCCATCTGAAAACCTGAGTAGAACAGATTAACATAGAAACACACGATGGACTCAAACTGGACAAAAGTATCAGACTGCTGAGGACAGAGGAGACGCTTTGAGGTTTTTAAAACACAAAAGAAGACAAAGACAAGAGTGTCCTTTTTATAAGGACTTAAAGACAACATTCAAATGTTTAATCCCTAACTCCCCCAAAGAAGAAAAAACTGGACAGATTTCTTTTTTCCCATCATTTTCCTCTTATATCTTGTGTTTGTTCCATTTTTAAACTTTCACCTTTAATAACTTCGCTGCTGCTGTGCGACCTCCAAATCCCCTGTCTGCAGGTAAAGGACATTTCCCAGCAGCCTCTGCTCTAAAGTGTGGACTCATTCACCTGAAGCCTCTGTGCCCTCTGCTGGTGATGTCAGGTACTGCGGGGTTCGTCACAGTCCTGAAGGAATCCTGCTCAAACATCCACGACCTCCGTTTTTGATTTCAGTTAGAAAACCTCTTCAGATTATCGACACGTTGTTTCATAATATAAACATGGACATAAATTCTTCTTATTATTGTTGTTATTGTCAAATGTCCAAATACCTCAAGATGTGGTTGTCACAGTTCAAACTCTTTTGTCCATCTGACCAACTTTTCAAAAAGACAAACAGATTCAGTTGACAGAAACATGAAGCAGAGAAGCTGAAGCCCGGCGATGATAGAAGTGTTTCATGCAGAAATGTTCCTCCAGTTCACTGTTTGGAGAACCGTGAAGTCGGGTCACCTGTAGAGCTAGACATGATTATATCATCAGTTGATTGGTACCACAGTACGTCAGAAAATATCACAGTATATGATGATATACAATTATTATTATTAATATTATTATTATTATTGTTGATTATATTGACCCTTAAAGCAGTGAAAACAAAATGTTTTTATTTTGACTGAACCAGTACTTTATGATCATTTCACTAAACGTTTTGTCCTGAAAAAAAAAACATTGTGGTTCAGCTTCTGAAATATGAATATCTGCTGCTGAGCGTCTGTCACAGTGTAACAAATCTCTTTGGATTTTTGACTCTTGGTCAGACAAAACCAAACACTTTGGACTGTGAGGGGCATTTTTTTTACTGACCTTTATTGACAAGACAGCTAATTGATTGATTGAGAGAATCATCAACTAAAAAATGAAAATAATCATTCATTGCAGTCTTAATCACCTGTGAGATATGAGGCTTCTGCAGGAAACTGATGATCCAGTTCCACCATGATGATGATGATGAAGGGGGGGCGTGGGGTGTGGAGGGTCTCTGACAGGAACCAGAACCAGGACTGGGCTGTCAACCTTCCTGTTTTTGCTGAGTTCAGACTGAAACTCTGCAGATGGACTCGCCAGTTTGTCTCCTCAATGTTGGAGATGAATCCAGCGATTAGACAGAGGCGATCTGAGCTGAACCCAAAAGACAAAAGACAGTTTGGTTGTTTTTATCATATTCGCTTCCCGCGCTTCAGTATCTCTCTCTGTCTCTATAAACACATTTCAGACAAAGTGTTTTGATAGTGAAAAAAGCTAATTATTATTATTATTATTATTATTATTATTATTATTATTATTATTATTATTACTGTCATTCTGATGAATCTATCTTATACTATGATGAACTGAATAGACAGACTTCTTGTTGGATATTTCCGTGTTTATGAGTCTGGGTACTTTGATGTTTGCTTGATGCAAGTTGATGCGAGAAGAAAACAAAGAGTAAAGTTTTTGTAAATATAATTTATTCTCCTGTGACCCCTCCGTCATGTGACTGTGTAAAGGTTAAAGGATAACGCTAGCTGTCCCTCCACACTCTGCGGACCTCCATGCAGCCAGAGCCAAACAGTTTGGGTTTCAGTGGCGGCCATGTTGGCACCACAGTTCAGACTAACAGGAAACAAGGTGAAGGTTAAAGGAACAATCTGACATTTTAGTAAATCCTTGTGTTTTCTGTCTCTCTAGAGTCAGATGTTACACATGGATTTTAGTTCCATGTTTGTGTGTCCGGTTCAGATGATGGACCAGACAGTGATTTAATTAAAAACTGCAAGACAAGCTAGCAGTGCTGAGCGTGCAGCTGTCATTTAGCGTTTAACGAGCTATTTGCCAAAGGCTATACTTTGACCGAGAGGATGCAGTCTGTGCTCTGACCTAACAAGTTACAGCACAATGCTAATCTTGGCCAAAATGGTGAACGTTAACCGTGCTTTAAAGTGATGGGCTGGTAAGTTAGTTCTGTCATAGCTAGCAGTGTTTTGGGTGTGCTTTTAGCTGAACCTTAAAATGTTTAGCCTAACGCAACACAGCAACTGATTTTTACTGTATTGTTTGTTAGCGTAACATAAAATACAAACAAACGTTTGGTGTTATGAAGTGAAATTTTCTCATTTGGTGGATGTAGGATAGCCACGCTATGTGCACAGTTTAGCAGTTAGCAGTTTTGCTTCTACATTGGTTTCTAGAGAAAATGAAACTTTCAGGAAAGGTTTTGGTCTTTTGATCCATTCAGCTCGTGCGGTATTGGCCAAACATATATCTCAGGGGCTAAGCTAGCACTTTGTCCCTGTTTCCAGTCACTTTGTGAGCTCGGCTAAACACGTTCTGGACTTACCTATGCTGAACACACAGAGATGAAAGTGATATCCATCTGAAACATATGACTCTGGGTTACAAAATGGAAACTGGATTTCTCAAAATGTTGAACTCTTTCCTTCTTTAAAGGTCCAGTGTGCAGGATTTAGTGCAACGAGTGGTGAGGTTGCCAACTGCAACCAACTGAACACCTCACCGGTGGCTGCTAAAAACGTGAAAAACGCAAAAGGCGCTCTTTAGGGTCAGTGTTTGGTTTGTCCGTTCTGCTGTAGAAACATGGCGGTGCTACATGGCGGACTGTGTGGAAGAGGACCTGCACCCTCTGTACATATAAAGGGCTCACTCAAACAAAGCAACCGTTCTTTTTTTCAGGTGATTATACACTAATGAAAGCATGATTATGAATATTCTATCCCATTTCTGCCAATAGATCCTCCACACTGGAGCTTTAACTTCTACCTCAGCTCTGTCACTGACTCGGTGCTCAGCCTGTGTGTGGCTCTGGTTGCCACAGCCTGTTCTGGTGTGTAAAGCAGACTCCAGTGGTGTGTCGTCCTCTCTTCCTTCACTGGGAATGGAAGGAAATGGCCAGTAACTCAGCCTTATAGTTATCATCATCATCAGTTCTCTTGATGTGGTGAAAATGTTTGGACTTTTAATCTGAGTGGTTTGTGTTGGACAGTTGTGGATTATTTTAGGTCTATATTTTATTTTCTTCCTGTTTTCAGAGAATTTTGGAGACTGGTTCTTACTGGTTCTGACCAGTGTGTGTATGATACAGTTGAACAGTGGTGTGTTGTATCAGTCCAGTGTGCACTTTCTCTCCATGTGCCAAAGCACATTTTCAAAACTATACAGTCCTGAGTATACAGAGCTAGTGATGTTGTTGGCTAATATATCATCAATATATCAGATCTGTATTATGTATTAAATATTTCTTGTTGTTATTTTGGGCTGGATACCACATGTCAGTTAATAGCCAGTTAGTCTCAGTTTGGGTCAGTCAAAACTAGAGATGAGCACGATTACATTATTACACAAAGGAGCTTTTTTGGTGTCAAATTAACAGTTAGATGTCAGATGTTTCCGGAGATGTGAGGGCTGGCCAATGCAAGCTGTGGCTAAGAGGTCAAAATGACTCACAAGGCCAGTCTCTCAACAAGCTAACGTTGACTACCATGCTAGCTAAGCCTTCATGAATGACCTGTCGAGCATGTTAGCAAGGGACTTTATGATGACAAAGCTAATGTACTGAGCAGGAATAATGTAGAGCTAATCGCAGTTCCCTAAATGTCAAGACAGATCGCGATTGGTCAGTGCTGCAAATTTGTGTGTCAGACTTCACCGAAATTAGCTTGACACAAAAGATTAGCATGAATTGACTTTTTTTCTGGGAATAAATGTGCTAATCACAGCAGTTCCATTGAAATGAATAATATGAACAGTTTTCAATGACGATGCTGTTTGACCTTTAATCACATTTTTGAATAATTTCGTCCAACTTGCTGTAAACTGAGGAGCCTCTGAAAAGCTTTTCAAGATGCTCAGCTGTGATGTGTCCATGTTTCCGAACAGACGCTTGTTTACTAGCGCAGACGGCAGTGACGGACTCGACTGCTTGTCTCCAGTTAGAACCAGTAGTTACAGTAAGAACCAGCCAGTGCCCGTTTCAACCAGCGCGATCGCGTTTGAACTGGTTTAAGCAGTCAGACGGAAACATTTACAGCCAGTCTGGACGTGTTGGAGCTGCTGCGAGTCAGCGGTTGTAGTTACCGCACAGCTGGTTAGAACTGGTTCTGTCTCTTCTGGTCTCGACAGTTGAATCAGTGTTTTGCCTTCTAGTTTCTATTTTTTTTCTTTTGCTTGTGCCAAATCTTGATGGCTGTCAGTGTTCAGCGGTAACAGTCTGTGGTTTCGTATTTATTGATCGTTTTTTAATCCAAAGTGTTTTCGTTGCTTTTCTTATGTTCTTTTTTCACTTCCTGTTTATTCGGATATGAACTCGGTGTTTTCAGGTTTCTGTCCTCACATGACACATTCTTCATTTTCAAACCGCGTCAGTCTCTGATCCTCCTCATCAGGCGGTCAGTGTTATGAGCTGTTACTGGCTGCTGTTACCATGGAGACCACCAGGATTTCCACCTGTTTATATTCACACGTTGTGATTGGCTGAGATGAAGCTGAAACATGAAGCGAAGCTGCCCTGTTAGCAGCAGGCAGTATTCTGGCTTGTGGAGCGTGAATGTCACCAGACAAACATATTTCTTGCTCTCTCTGTCTCTCCAGGTGTAACAGCAGCGTGGTCGTTCTTCTTCCTGTCGTAGTTCTGGTATCATGTTCTTACTGATTATTGAGTATTGATTAATTGCAGGTTTTTGGTCAGTGGCCGGCCACTGCCTCCATCCTGTCCGTGTTTCCCATCATGCCCTTCTGTAAGAAGATACATGAGAAATGTTTATGAGGTTATAAATAAAATAAAAACAGAAAAACTGACCACATGACTGTCTGGAAGTACTTTCACTGCTACCACTACTACTACATCATTCAAAAAACTTTATTGTGATGCTTCAGAACCAATTACAAATGACACAACAATGCCATCCGGTGACACACAGTGCGACAAACAGATCCACATCAAAGAGCTGAATACATGGACAGAAGAGACAAGTGAGACGTTACTGCAGGTAAACGTGATGTGTTTTATTTATAGATGGTCACACTGTATCAGTATAATACTCCTTAAATATCCTTCAGAATACAACAACATACTGTATATCTCTTTTCTTTGGTAAATTCAGTTTTGTGAAACTTTGTCATAAATAAGAATTGAATTTATAAATCAAACAACATGAATGTCTTTCCAGTGACAGAGACAAAATATGAAGGGAGACATTTTGAAGTACATGGTGATGGAATGTAACTACATTCAGTACTGCGTTTAAATACAACTTTGAGGTACTTTACTAGATTATTTCCATTGTATGCTACTATATACTCCTCTTCCACAAAATGTACTTCATGTACAATTTACTTAACTTTTGAATGCAGGACTTGTAGTGAAGTATTTTTACAGTACTGGTACTAAAGAACTGGATCTGTGTACTTCCTCCACACTGAGGAGACCATGAGAAGCAAACACATAGCAGCATTTAAAGCAGTTCCTGATAATTCACTCCTGTACTACTACTGCTGCAGATACTGATACTACAGTACTACTGATGGAGCAGTACTTCCCCTCAGTGACATGTAGCCATGAGGTGTTGTACTTTTTACTGCACGTTGTGTATCTGACAGCTTCAGTTACTTTCACATGAAGAATAACACAGAAACATCGTTTCTGAAAATACTTCAAACAGCTGCACGTCCACCGGAAGTACACACAGCAACACACCGCGAGCGTCTCAGGTCCGCCTATCGGACAGGATGTGACGTCACAAGCATTCCTCCCGCCCGCTCATTGGACGGTTCTCCTGTCAGTCTGAGCTCGGCCGATAGGTCATGCTGGGCTGACGTCACCTGGGAATCCCCCCACCCTGACACACACACACACACACACACACACACACACACACACACACACACGCTTCCCGTAACAGAGGAGACAAAAACAAACAAGATGGCGGACTCCGCTTCCCTCTCTGAGCTCTGAGCAGTCCAGCTGCAGTCTTATTGGCTGGCAGTGGGCAACGCACCAGCTCATTGGTCGAGGGGAGATCAGTCCAGGCGGTGAGACCTGCCTCCTGTCAGTGAGTCGCACACAGAAACAGAGCAGGTAGAAAACACCTGGACAGAGCTCAGGTGCAGAGTACACACGTTTAGATACATTAACAATGTATTTTAGAATCATTCATCCGTTTACTCTTAAGTTAAGGTAATTTTCAGGTACTTGTACACGACTTGAGTTGTTCCACTTGCTGTCACTTCTTGCTTCACTGCACGTCAGAGTGAAATACTACCTGACAGCTGCAGCACTCATCACCTGTGCAGGTGTCTCCATCACCTGGCTCAGGATGAAGGAGTGATGTCACCACCCACCGCTGACGATGACGATGGTGAATAATGACTCATGATAACAGATTGATCAGGTCAGTCTGGGTCCGGGTCTCAGGCTCGTCCTGCAGACACTTCAGTTCACTCACGGCTGGTTTTCAGGACCAGCAGCGTCACTTCCTGGACTCGAGAGGTCCGATCTGTTTGCTGTATGTCTGTGCTCACAGCTGCCCCACAGACGCTGCCTGCCTGTCTGTCTGTCTGCCTGTCTGTCGGTGCTGCAGTGTGCAGGCTGTCGGGGTGCCCGGAGCTGGACTCGGACCTCAGACCTGCCCTTGGTTCTGCTGAGCTGGACTCTGACAGACACTCTGAACCTGCGGTGGCTGCTGGGAAAAAAAGCGCCTCTCTGCTGCTCAAGTTCTCCGTTAAAACGTCTCTGTCGCTGGAGAAATGTCAACCGTCAGCTCCGACCAGATCCACACCGGTGAGCAGAACCGAACCGGAGCCGAGCCGGAAGAGCAAGAGGCCGGGATCGTGCCGCCGCAGACCGTGTTCGTCATCCTAGACTCGGCTGACACACTCAACCTGGTCCGGTGAGTACGGAAGTCCTGGGAAGTACCGTTATTGAACCTCTCGCCAAATTCCGTTCGAAAATCTGTATTTTTAAATCCGCTGCGCGCGTTGGTGTAAAGACATGAAGACGACTGAGAGCATCTGTCCGGTCTACGTGTCCTCTCACATCGGCACATAACGGCTACAATGAACGCGTTATCTTAACATTATTTGAGAAACACGGTTCCACTTTAAACGTTGATTGTGGCTGCAGTGGAGATGAGCAGGCTGCCAGGGAGATACTTCATGAAGTTAAAATTGTCAGTTGAATAACTTTTGCTTTGTGTCGCTGATGAATGCCGAATAGGGCTGCAGTTTGTACAGATTAAGGCTTTCATAGCGGAGAGGCAGTTGCATTTTAAATTGCAGAATTTTCGAGTGAAGTTTGGTCTGACGGATTCCACATAGTTTATCTTAGTTTAACGATCGTAAGTGTTGAGACTGAGGGTGAAGATAACGTTCATGTTTATGGCTCTGCTGAACGAAGTGAACTGCAGTGACAGCCTGCAGTTTTAAAATGCACCTAATCTAAAATATGACGTAAGAGTTCAATACACGTCACTAGGTTAATGTCCGGTGATGCAGCTGAAGTACAAGTACTTTCACCGGATTTAATTCGTAGTATTCAGTGAAGTCACAGTGGAGCGGACAGCGCCTCCGTTATTAAGCAGGACTTTTGTACTTTTATTTGACTCTGTGTAAAAGAGTTGAATTATTTTCAAGCAAGATTCCAGCAAGATTAATAAGTGTAATAATGAACTCTTCTTTTGAATGTTAGCTGAAAATGTCTGAGGCCAAGGAGCTTTAAATCGTCACATTTATGAATGGAGTTTGGTGTGAAGTGCTGTAACGCTAAAGGCTGCTGGGAGTCAAGAGGAGGAGGAGGAGGAGGAGGAGGATGCTCTTTGCCTCCTGGTGTAATGAGTCATCAGCATTACACACACACACACACACACACACACACACACACACACACACACACACAGGGGAGGCTGGGTGTTCTCGTGTATTTTCCCAGTGGAATCAGACAGGTAGACAGACAGGCCGGCAGACAGACAGGCCTGGGCTCGTCCTCCTTGATGTTTACACCACTCTGCTAGCACGTACACACACACACACACACACATAGACACACACATATAGACAGGCATGAAGTATGTGGGCGGTGAGACAGACAGCAGAAGGCGCTCTGCTCGATGGTCTGTGTTTGTGGAGGAAGAGGAGGAGGAGGGGGGAGTGATGAAGAGTGTCTCAGGCTCAGGTCACTGCTCAGCTGGTGAGGATGAAAATGATGACATCATAAAACATGGTAAAGATGATGAAGATAATGAGGTGATGAAGAGCAGCGTTGTCTTCCTCAGCTCAGTTTTTCACTTCAAACTGATTCCAGATGTTCAACAACTTTAACAAGAGGCCTCGCTGAAGTTTGTGTGTGTGTGTGTGTGTGTGTGTGTGTGTGTGTGTGTGTGTGTGTGTGTGCTGACGCTGGATTAGAGGGAAGTGACTCAGCAGAAACACACACACACACACACACACACACACACACACACACACACACACAGTAATACACACAGGAAGTGGGATTCAGAGCAGTTGTGCTGACAGACTCCACATTCTTCTTCTCTGGTTTCCAACATCAATGTTTACATACTCCCAGTCTGTCTCTCTGTCTCAGCCTGTCTGTCTCTCTCAGCCTGTCTCTCCTGACAGCGTTTGACCTAAGCACCACCTAGTGGACATTAGTGGAACTGCAGTGTGACACTGTCGCTGAGGAAGCAGCTGATTGGTTCATTCTCTGTCTGTCTGCCTTTGTGTCTGTCAGGGTGGAGTCTGGTATCGTCGCAGACATCGAGGTCGACGCTTTGCTGCCATCAGACTGTGACACCTTCTACCAGATCAAGAGTCAGCCAATCAGCATCAGGTAACACACACACACAGCCCTGACCCCTGACCCCTGACCCCTGACCCTGGATGTGTCTGTCTCACCTCTGGCGTGGTTCAAATGTGTGCTGAACGATGGTCTTGCAGCACATCCAGTGGACCTGCAGGGACACGGCGGTGTCTCCTGAACGTCCTGAAGACCTCAGCTGTGTTTGTGATGAGCTTCGTTATCCACAGGTTGTGTTTAATGGCTGCAGCTGGTCACAGGTCACTGCTGGAAACATCCAGTGATCCAGACTTTCAGACTCTGCTCCTCCTCTGCATGTCTGAAAAACCTCATTTATGTCTTCAAAGTCAACAAAGTTCATTTGTAAAGAGTTAGTCCTTCAATGTCCATCCGTCAGTCCAGACCCCCATCTTCTCAGAAAGCTTTTTATCTTTTCTGGGGATCCTGAGGCGTTCTCAAGCCAAATGAGAAGTATGACTTCTCCAGTCTGTTCTGGTTCTACCGCAGGGGTCCACCCCAGCATTTCCCACCAGTTACCCGCACCTGGAAAACCTCCAAATGAAGGTGTCCAGGAGGATCCTGATCCAGTGTTGTGCACCTCACCTGTCTTCTTTCAACAAGAAGGAGCAGCAGCTGTACTCTGAGCTGCAGGAGGTGTATGAGCTCCTCACATTGTTTCCACGCTGGTCATCCTCCGCGCTGGTCATCCTCCACGCTGGTCATCCTCCATCCTCCACGCTGGTCATCCTCCGCGCTGGTCATCCTTCATCCTCCACGCTGGTCATCCTCCACGCTGGTCATCCTCCACGCTGGTCATCCTTCATCCTCCACGCTGGTCATCCTCCACGCTGGTCATCCTTCATCCTCCACGCTGGTCATCCTCCACGCTGGTCATCCTTCATCCTCCACGCTGGTCATCCTCCACGCTGGTCATCCTCCATCCTCCACGCTGGTCATCCTCCACGCTGGTCATCTTCCACGCTGGTCATTCCCCATGCTGGTCATCCTTCATGCTCCATGCTGGTCATCCTCCGCGCTGGTCATCCTTCATCCTCCACGCTGGTCATCCTCCACGCTGGTCATCCTTCATCCTCCACGCTGGTCATCCTCCACGCTGGTCATCCTTCATCCTCCACGCTGGTCATCCTCCACGCTGGTCATCCTTCATCCTCCATGCTGGTCATCCTCCACGCTGGTCATCCTTCATCCTCCACGCTGGTCATCTTCCACGCTGGTCATTCCCCATGCTGGTCATCCTTCATGCTCCACGCTGACTCAAGTCTTTGGCGTCCATCTTCAAACTGTCTTCTTCTTAGTGCAGCAGAAGCTGATTGGTTGAGCTGATGTTGATCTTCAGGTGAAAGTTGTTGCTCCATGTGATGAAGTTGTCTATCAGTCCTCTGACCTCCTCTGGACAAACCAACACCCTACTTGAGTACGCCTCCCACCAGCCAGAGCTTTCATTGGTCCGGTGCCCCCAGACACGTCCTTGCCAGACTCTGTACTGTAAGACAGTGTTTCCCAACCAGGGGTACGTGAGCACATTGCAGGGGGTACATGGAAAAATTAAGAATTTATTTCCAAGATAATAAAAAATGTTCTCAGTCATTTCATAAGTCCGTCAATAAAATGGTACGTGTGCGCTATGACTTGTTTCCCTGGGGAGATAATTACCTGTGGCACAGCCGTACCGAATCAAAACAGCAGGAACCTGTTTAGCTGCAGGTAAATATGGATGAATGGCTGAAACATCCATTTGCTGTGGATCCAGGAGGGGGAAAGGAGCCCGCCGACAAACGCAAGAAAGATGCCAAACCTAAACCAAGGCAGTATAGTGAAAACTATATTTTATATGGATTCACTTCTACGTCTGCGGACCCACCGCAGCCTCAGTGCTACTTTTGCTTTGAAGTCCTGGCAAATAACTCCATGAAGCCAGCCCATTTACAGCGACACCGGAGCACCAGACACTCGGAAAGTGTCGGTAAAACTGAGGAATTTTACAAAAGTAAGCTGTCGGAATTTAAGTCAGACAGACTGTAATGAGAAAAGCCACGAGTGTGTCAAGCAGAGCACTGGAGGCATCTTGCGCCGTATCTCTGCTCGTGGCGAAATCAAAAAGCCTCACTCAGTTGTTGAAGAGCTCATTCTCTTATGGATGAAATTATGATTGACAAGAAAGCAGCCGATACACTCAAGAAAGTCCCCCTGTCGAACAACACCGTGTCCCGTCGGATGGATGATATGTCGGTTAATATTATTGGTCTTATTTTTTTCTAATTTCAACTTTATTATTTTTCTCTAATAACAATATAATCATAAAATATTAGTATTAATAATACAAACGTCTTATATTTAGCATTTTCATTGCCTTGAAGGCAACATAATTTTATGTTTAACTTGAGTTAAATAAGAAGATAATGCCTGAATATTAATTGTTCAGTTTAAGAAGATGAAATAAAATGACTTGCATTGAATATTCAGTTGTGTTATGTTCTACTTTTGGAGAATCATGAACATGTATGAGTGAGGGGGTACTCATGGTATGACAAAAAGGCTCAAGGGGTACACAAGACAAGAAAGGTTGGGAACCACTGCTGTAAGACAGAGTCCAGATCACCTATAGAGGACGCTCATGTATCCACGCTCTCATTCTCGGCGTTTTGGCCGCAGGTCGTGGTCGTAGAGCGACGGCTAAAACGAACCCTTCACCTTCAGACTCCCTCTGAAAAACAACAGGCCCTCATATAGAACAGAGAACCAGCTCGTCACAGCACCGGACCCTGATCCAGTAAAACCACCGAGGCCACTTCTGTCCCCAGATCACTGACAAGATCTTTAGCATGGAAAGAATCCTGAAGCTCAGACTAGACCTGGTTCTGGGTCAGGTTGTGGGTCTTACGGGTCTGGTACAGGTATATTTCACAAACTGACCAATGAATGAGATGCATTCTTTCTGAATGACACCGCTGCCTACATGATGTTATATGATGAGTGATGATGTCACAGAGTTCAGATGATGTCATCAACCTGAATAACAGGAAGCTGTCTGTCTCTCTCTTTAGTACATCAACCGCAGCTTCCTCCTCCTCCTCTTCCTCATCTTCACTGCCGTCAACTATGTCATCCAGGTAAACGCACACAACAACACAACCACACAACAACACAACACAACACAACACAACAAACACAACAACAACACAACACAACAAGACACAACACAACACAACACACAACAACACAACCACACATCAACACAACACAACACAACACAACAACAACAACAACAACAACACAACACAACAACACAACCACACAAGCAAACAACAACAACAACACAACACACAACACCACCACCACACAACAACAACAACAACACACAACAACAACAACACAACACCACCACACAACAACAACAACACACAACACAACACCACCACCACACAACAACAACAACAACAACACACAACATCAAGAACAACACAACAACAACAACAACAACAACAACACAACACAACAACAACACAACCACACAAGCAAACAACAACAACACAACACCACCACCACCACACAACAACAACAACACACAACAACAACACAACACCACCACACAACAACAACAACAACAACAACACAACCACAACAACAACACACAACAACAACACAACACCACCACCACCACCACCACCACCACCACACAACAACAACAACAACAACAACAACACAATAACACACAACAAAATCAATAACACAACACCACCACCACACAACAACAACAACAACAACACACAACATCAAGAACAACACAACAACACAAGCAAACAACAACAACACAACACCACCACCACCACCACACAACAACAACAACAACACACAACAACAACACAACACCACCACACAACAACAACAACAACAACAACAACAACACAACCACAACAACAACACACAACAACAACACAACACCACCACCACCACCACCACCACCACACAACAACAACAACAACAACAACAACACAATAACACACAACAAAATCAATAACACAACAACACAAGCAAACAACAACAACACAACACCACCACCACCACACAACAACAACAACAACAACACACAACAACAACACCACCACACAACAACAACAACACACAACAACAACAACACAACAACAACAACACACAACATCAAGAACAACACAACAACAACAACAACAACACAACCACACAAGCAAACAACAACAACACAACACCACCACCACACAACAACAACACACAACAACAACAACAACACAACACCACCACCACACAACAACAACAATAACACACAACAAAATCAATAACACAACACCACCACCACACAACAACAACAACAACAACAACAACACACAACAACAACACACAACATCAAGAACAACACAACAACACAACAACAACAACAACACAACACCACCACCACACAACAACAACACACAACAACACAACACCACCACCACCACCACACAACAAAATCAATAACACAACACAAGCAAACAACAACAACACAACACCACCACACAACAACAACAACACACAACAACAACACAACACCACCACACAACAACAACAACACACAACAACAACAACAACACAACAACACCACCACCACACAACAACAACACACAACATCAAGAACAACACAACAACAACACAACCACAACAACAACACAACACCACCACCACACAACAACAACAACAACAACAACACAATAACACACAACAAAATCAATAACACAACAACACAAGCAAACAACAACAACAACAACACAACACCACCACCACCACACAACAACAACACACAACAACAACAACACACAACAACACCACCACCACACAACAACAACAACACAACAACAACAACAACACAACAACACCACCACACAACAACACCACCACACAACATCAAGAACAACACAACCACAACAACAACACACAACAACAACACAACACCACCACCACCACCACCACCACCACACAACAACAACAACAACAACAACAACATCAACACAATAACACACAACAAAATCAATAACACAACAACACAAGCAAACAACAACACAACACCACCACCACACAACAACAACACACAACAACAACAACAACACACAACAACAACAACAACAACACACAACAACAACACAACACCACCACACAACATCAAGAACAACACAACAACAACACCACCACACAACAACAACAACAACAACACAATAACACACAACAAAATCAATAACACAACAACACAAGCAAACAACAACAACAACAACACACAACGACGCCACAACACACAATAACTCCTCCTTTCTCTGTTTCTCTTCTCCTCTCCTCTCTCCTCTGTTCTCCTGCAGGGTTTTGATGCGTCAGGATTTGATGCGTCAGCAGGCTCTGGAGGAGGAGCAGAAGGAGGCGCAGAAGCAGCTGCTCCGCTCAGCTGACTCATCCTCCCCCATCTCTGTCTCTGTGTCCACCTCCTGCCGACCTCCTGCTCAGGTCCCTGTGGAGGTGCTGAAGGTACGAGGAGGAGGAGGAAAGAAGTGTTCCTGTTTTTATTTTTTATTGATTAAATAGAAAAAAATAGTTCAAAGTTTCAGGAGAAAAACTTTATTGACATAAATTCTCTGAACAGGTTTACACTGAAGAGAACAAGCATACCAGCAGAATAACAGCCAACAGAAAATCATTCAAATAAAAAACAAGCTAACAATAATATACAACATAAAATGTCTGATGGTTTTAAAACTGTTTGTTCAAAGAAGAAATCCTTTCCATCGAATTCTTCGTATCTTGTTTTTTGAGGTTTACAACGAGGTTTTACTTGTTAAATGTTTGTTTGGTTGGAAGAGAACCAGAAACATGGGATCCTACATTTCCCACAATGCAACTGTCCCCATGTGTCTCTCAGGTGCAGACTCACCTGGAGAACCCCACCAGGTATCACATCCAGCAGGCTCAGAGGCAGCAGGTGCGTCAGTATCTCTCCTCCACGCAGACCGCCGTCACTGCAGAGACAGCCAATCAGGAGCCAGCCGGACCAACACCAAGCCACTCCCCCCAGCAGGGCCCCACCCCCAAATTACACCCTGCAGACAACGGCCAAAAAAAGGAGGTGAATACATGATTGTGACGAACCTTGCGGC
>NC_135083.1:362500-372500 GCF_051107435.1 Chaetodon auriga
TGATGATGGTGATGATGATGATGGTGATGAAGATGGCGATGATGATGATGATGATGATGATGATGGTGAAGATGATGAAGATGATGATGTTGTTGTTGCTGTTGTTGTTTTTGTAGATGTGGAGGCCAAAGCTCTGATCAAAGAGAGACAAAAGAAGGACAACCACAACCTCAGTGAGTATTGCAGTATTACTTCACTCGTCAGCACAGACCAGTCGAATCCAGCAGGAACGTTTGTCTTCTGTGAGTCTGATGCCGAGGACGCCAGACACGTAGACATTGTGTCCACTGATGTTTAAAATGGACACGTTATTCAGTTTGTTTGACCAGATACTCCACAGTACTTCAGTTTCAGTACTTTCAGGTCAGCAGGAGTTGCACTGGTGCATTACTGGATCAATACACGAACGCTGAGCTTCTGTTGGCCAGAGATGAAGCCATTGATTCTTCTTTGCTTTTGACAAAAATAAAAAATGGAATCATGTATCAAAGACGATGTGAGGATATTTAAAGCCTGACAATCTGATTAATCTCTGGTCTCAACATGTTTCTGCTCAGACGACTGATCTGCTGCGTTACACTGCAGCGTTTCCCAAAGTTTGACTCAAAGGGTCAACGGAAGCAGCTGAAACCATTAATCTTCATTTCATGTTTTCCAGTTGAGAGGAGGAGGAGGTTCAACATCAACGACCGCATCAAAGAACTCGGAGACCTCATCCCCAAATCCACTGACCCGTCAGTAGTGTCCTCATCCTCCCCTGTAGCTCTAATATATCACACCAGTACACACTGCACTGCATCAGGACACACTGCACTGCATCACTGATACATCAGTACACACTGCACTGCATCAGGACACACTGCACTGCATCACTGATACATCAGTACACACTGCACTGCATCAGGACACACTGCACTGCATCAAGACACACTGCACTGCATCACTGATACATCAGTACACACTGCACTGCATCAGGACACACTGCACTGCATCAAGACACACTGCACTGCATCACTGATACATCAGTACACACTGCACTGCATCAGGACACACTGCACTGCATCAAGACACACTGCACTGCATCACTGATACATCAGTACACACTGCACTGCATCAGGACACACTGCACTGCATCAAGACACACTGCACTGCATCACTGATACATCAGTACACACTGCACTGCATCAGTGGTACATCAGTACACACTGTACTGCAGCAGTACACACTGTACTGCATCAGTGGTACATCAGTACACACTGCACTGCATCAGGACACACTGCACTGCATCACTGATACATCAGTACACACTGCACTGCATCAGTGGTACATCAGTACACACTGTACTGCAGCAGTACACACTGTAGTGATGTCACAGTGTACCCTGTGACATCACTGCTGGCTGAGGTGAAACACCTGCAGTCACATGTGACCACAGAGGATGAACTCCACGAGACATAAATAATGATCCATAATCAATAACAATAATCAATAATAATGATTCCTTGATTGACCTTTACTACTATTGTGTTAGTGCTACGTGAGTTAACGAGGCGTGGCCTGTGATTGGTCGATCAGGGACACGAGGTGGAACAAAGGAACCATCCTGAAGGCGTCGGTAGACTACATCCGCAAACTACAGAAGGAGCAACACAGAGTCCGAGACATGGAGGAGAGACAGAGGAGGCTGGAGACCACCAACCACTCCCTGCTGTTACGCATACAGGTGAGGAGGCGGGGTGGGGGACAGACAGACTGTCAGTGTCCTGTAACCATAGCAACTCACAGAGGACGGACTGTCGGTGTTTTCCTGCTGTTGTCAGGTAGAACTTTGTTGTAAGACACGTCCTCTGTCTCTGTTAGAGGGGGACGGCTGTCCGTCCCTTGACTTGGCCGTCAGTTGACCATCACTGACGTACGTGGTTTGATGTGGTTTGGCTGACGGTGACCAAACAGCCCTTAAATGATGCTGAGTTGTAATTTGTGCAGGTCTGTGACATCATGGCCTCAGAGGCTGAACCCTCTCTCACTTCCTGTCTGTGTTTCGTTTGTGTTGAAGGAGCTGGAGCTTCAGACTCGCCTCCACGCCTTCTCCTCCTCCTCCTCCTCCTCCTCCTCTCTGGATCCCCAGGTCCTGCTCTCCCCCCTGCCGCCTCACCCCTTCTCCTCATCGTCCCCCTCCCTGGTGACCCCCTCCCTGGGTCTGGACGCCCTGAGTTTCGTGGAGCTGGACGAACCTCAGGGAGCCTCTGCCGTCTTCTCCCCGGGCCTGATGTCTGACGTGGGGGGGCTGACGGAGCTCCACAGCCTGGGAGACATCCTGATGGAGGAGGGGGGAGGAGGGGTGGTGTCGGACCCCCTGCTGTCCTGCGGAGCCTCAAAGACCAGCAGCAGGAGAAGCAGCTTCAGCATGGATGAGGACCTTTGATGACATCATCACAGACTCAGGGATCCTATTGGCCAGAGCTGGAGGCTGTTTTTTATTTCAATAGAACAATTTTAATCAGTGACATCATCAAAAACAAGTGACGCACAAATGTGACATCATAGGGAAGGACTGAGTCCTCGCCTGTTGATGATTGGCTGATAATGAACAAACCACAGCGGATTGGTTGGTGGAGGTGCGGCTGGTCTGAGCTCCAGGTGTCTGCAGGTGATCAATAACTATCAGTTCAGCTGACATGAAAAACAGTTTGAAATGTTTCAGGATAAAAAGAATCTTAGGCTCCAAACTTTGTATGAAATGAATTTATGATGAACAGAAAGTTTCTTCATGTAATAAAAAGGTTCTTCGTGAGTTCAGTTGAAAGATCTGAACCAGCTTCAGGTGGATCTCATGGAACCAGGCCCTTCATGCAGACCAGAACCTGATCTGAAGATCTGCATCCTCGTTCCTCTGAAGTGTTCCAAAGTTCCTCTGCTTCAAATCAGAGCCAATCAATAGAGTTTCTACGTGGTCACCTGCAGCCACACATGACCACGCCCCAATCAGTGATGTCACAACAGGTGAAACCTGAAGTAGAACTCAGATTTTTGATGTTCTTTTCTGCAATGATTCAACGGTCTCACCTGTTCTGACTACTTCAACCAGAAGGTGGGGCTGTGGACTCCACGGAGTCCTTCTGCAGGTGTGAACTCACCTGAGACACCTGCGCTGAATCGTCAGTAGGTTGAACGAGCCTGAGCTGCAGCTCTGGAACAACAAAGTAAATGTCAATATGATCAAAACGCACAAATATATAATCGATAATCACTGTGGGGTGGCTGAGAACTGACCACTTTAACTTTTATTACTGATGTCTGTTCAATACAACCTGCAGAGGAACCAGAAGGGAAACTAACTCATCATCATCGTCATCTTCATCATCACCTGCTCTCTTTTGAGGGACTGGAGATCCTCATATCATCCATCACTTTTTGAACTGATGTTTCAGTTTTTGAAAACTTTCTTCATTTGTCAAAGTTTTCTTCAACATTGTCATTAATTCTCTTTTAAATGTGTTTAAAAAAGCTTTGAACTCCATATTTTATACAAACAGCTATAAACAAAGCTAACTGTTAGCTGTAACTTTTTGTTAGCCGTTAGCTGTCATCCACAAACTCTACAGTTCTGTCAGTCTGTTAACAAGTTAACTCATCATCTGATACGTTCATTTGCTGTTAGCTGTTAGTTATTAGCTGTTAGCTGTCCTCTCCACACTCTACAGTTCAGTCAGTTAGCTAACTGTTGCGCTGTAAGAGCTAACTATCAGTACTGTAGGAACTGTACTGTGGAGCCATCTGCTAAGTTAGCTAAATAGTAGAGTTGTCTTTTACCTTTGAACTAGTTCATATGCAACAGCTGGGTTAGCTATCAGAAACTGACAAGCTAGCGGTTAGCTGTAGCTCACTGTTAACAACAAACTCTAATGAAGTAAGGTAACTGTTAGCTATAGCTGCCAATACATTTATCTATGAACTCTCAAAAATCCATAGCTAACTGCTAGTTAGCTAGCTGAACTTTAAGCCTTATTACAACTTAAAGGAGTTGAATTAAAGATTCACCTGCATAAAGTCGTCATGAACGAGAAAATTAGCTACAGAGACCAAAACTGTTTTTGCACTGGTCTGTAAACGTGTTTGTTTGGGCATTTTAATGTGGGGGTCTATGGGGACTGACTCACTTTTGGAACCAACCTCAAGCGGCCGAAGGAGGACCTGCAGTTTTTGGCCTCATGTTTCAGCTCCAGAGGTTGACACCTGCTGCCGACTGATCAGGATTCAGGATCAGACTTAAAAAGGGATTTCTGTTCATCTCTTATTGATTTCTGACGTTTCTGTTTACGACATGTAGCCTGAATATGATGTCAGCATGTTTCATTTAGCTTCATGTGTGTTTTTATAGATTCTTTATGCTTCACAGTCAAACTTTTATATCGAAATAAAGTCATGAAAGGAACACATTCAGTCTTTGTTTCGTTTCCTCACAAACAAACAAGTTAAACCACTTTTATTCATACAATTAATGGGACATTCAGGTGTGTCCTAAGTAACCCAGTGCATGCTGGGATAGGTGGCAGATATACTGTGGACATGGAGGGACACGAAAGGCTTCTGATGATACTAAATATTTCATTGTGTCACGATTCAAAGAGACTCAAACAAAGCTCTTATTAACAATAAACTATAAATTAATGACAGCTAATCAATGAATGAAAAGAGAAAAATAAAGTCTGATCACAATATTTACAATGAATGAAACCTCTGTCCTCCACAATATGAAGAAGAAGAAGGAAAAAAAAAGAAGAAGAAGACTTTATTTCATATTGAAATATTTAAAAAGTTCCATGACTGAGCCCAGTTACAGGTGAGCAGCAGGTGAGTTCAGCAGGCTGTTCCTGTGCTGTTGTCCAGCAGGGGGCAGGAGAGTCTGAGCTGTGGCCTCAGACAGAAGGTGAATTTAAGACTTTAGACTGCTTCTTTATTGATCCCAATCTGGGAAATTGTTTGTTAAATAGATTGTTAAATAAAGTTCAAGTCTGAAAAAATTCTTCACTCCAGATGATTTTGAGCAGAAACCTGAAGAAAAGCCATCGTGTTTCATTTCTAGATGAAACCATCAAGGAGGCTGAACTGCTTCCTGTGTTTTAAAGACTCACAATCAGCTGTATTCAGGTCGCCAGATATTAGCCAGAGCCCAGTGAACGCCTCCACAACGTTTGCTTTTGTTGACCGAAACCATTCCTCCCACAGTTTCCAGTCCCTCGTCTGTTCAGCCGAACTCAAAACGTCCAGTTTTACAAACTCTTTGTATTTTTGTGCCAAAATCTTCATTTTAAAAAATGAAGCTGTCAGATAAATGTGAGTAGAAGAAGAAAGCACTTAAGTACTTCCTAACGCAATGATTTCATTTTCATTTTTGCGCCTCCCGAAATTCAAACTTTTTCTGCTCATCGTTGAATCTCACGTTCAGACTCAAACCAGCACTAAATGCTAACTGCTAACTGCTAACAGTTCATTGACCTTCTTCCTCCATTAAAACTCATCAGTGAGTCTCTGCTGTTCTTCATCCCATGAACACACACACTGTAGTTTATTCTGACTCACACACACACACACATACACACACACACACACACACACACACACACACACACACACACACACACTACAGCACCAAAGGTGGATTCATCAGCTGCTGGAAATAGTACCAACAGATGCTCGATGTCCTCCTGTCTGTCTGATACAGTTATAGCCTCAGATTTATCTTATGGCCCTCAGAGGGGCCCCAAGCCTCGGGTTGAAAACCCTGAAATGTTTTAAGTGTTTTTGACAATATGAAGAAATATGTGGAAAAAAGTCCAAAAATCATACAAACTGTTTTTATACTGATGTTCTGTGTGTGTGTGTGTGTCTGTGTGTGTGTGTGTGTGTGTGCGTGTGTGCGCCTCTCTCTCTTTGATGTCGGGTGTCCTGGAGGTCAGAGGTCAG
Source organism: Chaetodon auriga (assembly GCF_051107435.1). Classification (NCBI taxonomy): domain Eukaryota; kingdom Metazoa; phylum Chordata; class Actinopteri; order Chaetodontiformes; family Chaetodontidae; genus Chaetodon; species Chaetodon auriga. Next base: position 368,468 of record NC_135083.1, read on the forward strand.
GTGGTGTTGTCATTTCAGTGCTTTCCTGTTTCCCGTTTAGACGTCCTGGCATGTCACTTCAAAAAACACACACTTCCTGTCCCTGCAGGACCCATTTCCTGTCCCACCCGGCCCCGCCCACTCCTGAGCTGTCAATCACAGATGCGGAAGTAGCAGCAGGCCAGTTTCACAGAGACGAGCTGAACTGTTGAAGTTTATTTCTGCTGCAGAGACACAAACAGATGTACTCACCTGGTCTTTTTACTTCCTGTCAGGTACTTCAGTTTGACTTCTACTCCTTTGTACTTCAATAACACATTAAAACACTAATTAAAACCCAATAATATCAAATTAATTCTTCTAAAATGAGCATCATGAGTTCTTTTACTTTTAGTACTTTTAGTACATTGTGATGCTTTTGTACTTTTACAGAAGTAAAACTTTCAATGCAGTACTTGTAGTATGTGTACACTGTGGTATTGCTTTCTGCTGCTCAGCGTTAACAAAAGATCAAAACACAGCGACTTTAAATGATTAAATGTCACAACGTTCTACTGAACCGTCCGGTTGGTTCTACTGATTATTACGTTTTCACACTTTGTTCATCTGAAAAAAGACCTGAAAATAAAATTCGAACTGAAAGTCAGACGCCGTTTCATACGGGTGGACGGACAGACAGACGGGTGGATGGACAGATGGGTGACACACTGACAGACGGGTGGACAGAGTGACTGAAAAGCTGAACTTGAACTGGGACTGTCTGCTGTCTGTCCTCCATCCCTCAATGTCCACCTGTCTTCATAGAGGAGACACCACCATCTGTGCCGGGACTGAATGTCTGCTGCTGGATGTAAATCAAGTGTCCTAGACTGGAGCGTTGACATCAGCCTGTCCATCTGTCTGTCCAGTCAAAAAGACATAAAGACTTTCAGCTTTTTGTTTTTGGTCCTTCTGCAGGCTGTCAATGCTCCTCCAAGGTGCTGACATCATCCTGTAGCTGCTCTCTGATTGGCTGCTTTATGTGGGGAAGCAGATGGAGCAGCACTCCAGACAGATCTCCAGACAGTCGGACGAGCTGCAGCAGTCCTCCAGTATCCCACAATCCAACACGGCCTGACACGCCTCCTCCGAGCAGGCCGCCTCCCCTGCCGCCTCCACGCAACAGCAGCAGCCAATCGCAGAGTCGCAACACCCAGCCCCGCCCACTCCACACACCAGACACTCCCCCAGAGCCGAACACATGGACAGCAACTCGCAGAACAGACAGGCCAGGAGACAGTGGACGCAGCAGTCTGTGGAGACAGACACAGTCAGAGCAGACAGGCCAGGAGACAGTGGACACAGCAGTCTGTGGAGACAGACACAGAACAGACAGGCCAGGAGACAGTGGACGCAGCAGTCTGTGGAGACAGACACAGAACAGACAGGCCAGGAGACAGTGGACGCAGCAGTCTGTGGAGACAGACACAGAACAGACAGGCCAGGAGACAGTGGACGCAGCAGTCTGTGGAGACAGACACAGAACAGACAGGCCAGGAGACAGTGGACGCAGCAGTCTGTGGAGATAGACACAGAACAGACAGGCCAGGAGACAGTGGACGCAGCAGTCTGTGGAGACAGACACAGTCAGAGCAGACAGGCCAGGAGACAGTGGACGCAGCAGTCTGTGGAGACAGACACAGAACAGACAGGCCAGGAGACAGTGGACACAGCAGTCTGTGGAGACAGACACAGTCAGAGCAGACAGGCCAGGAGACAGTGGACGCAGCAGTCTGTGGAGACAGACACAGAACAGACAGGCCAGGAGACAGTGGACGCAGCAGTCTGTGGAGACAGACACAGAACAGACAGGCCAGGAGACAGTGGACGCAGCAGTCTGTGGAGACAGACACAGTCAGAGCAGACAGGCCAGGAGACAGTGGACGCAGCAGTCTGTGGAGACAGACACAGAACAGACAGGCCAGGAGACAGTGGACGCAGCAGTCTGTGGAGACAGACACAGAACAGACAGGCCAGGAGACAGTGGACACAGCAGTCTGTGGAGACAGACACAGAACAGACAGGCCAGGAGACAGTGGACGCAGCAGTCTGTGGAGACAGACACAGTCAGAACAGACAGGCCAGGAGACAGTGGACGCAGCAGTCTGTGGAGACAGACACAGAACAGACAGGCCAGGAGACAGTGGACGCAGCAGTCTGTGCTGACATGTCTGTTATTCAGATCAGTTGTCCATCTGTCTTTGTGGTTTTTAATGAGCCGTAGGCAGGGACATTGTCCTGCTTTCTAATGAATGTCCACTGACTGTCAGATCTAAACTGAGAGATCTTCACCTGAACTTGAGAAGGACAACTGTGGACAGTGTCTTTACTGTCAACAACTTGCGTTTCAGGATGTCCATTTACAATTAATGTCAAAGACAACATGGACATATGGACACTCTGATCTGAGGACGGCTCAGTCCTGCTGTCACTGTGTCGGTGGAGGTGGGTGTTGTTTGGTAAAAACCAGACCAACTGACTCTGGGAGGGGTCATCCGTCTGTGAGTGTGTGTGCGTGTGTGTGTGTGCGTGTGTGTGTGTGTGTGTGTGTGTGTGTGTGTGTGTGTGTGTGTGTGTGTGTGTGCGTGTGTGTGTGTGTGTGTGTGTGTGTGTGTGTGTGTGTGTGTGTGTATGTGTGTTCATCAGAGATAAGCAAACCTCCATGTTGAAGGTGTGATAACAGTGAGACTGGAGTGTTTTCAGCTTTCTGCTTCCTGTCACACCTAAATACTGTCTGTCCATCTGTCTGTCCATCTGTCTGTCCGTCTGTCTGTCTGTCTGTCTGTCTGTCTGTCCATCTCTCTATGTCTGTCTGTCTGTCCATCTGTCTGTCCGTCCTTCTGTCTCTATGTCTGTCTCTCTGTCTTTGATCAGCAGATCAGCTTTTGTCCAAAAAGAACAATCATAGTCCAAACTTGGACTGACTCAGCCTTTGCTACATTGTGGAGTCTTATTGTCCCGTCAGGGACAGCGGACAGACAGAAAGACGCTGAGCGTGACAAGCGTTCACGAACACATCGAGCAGCTTTGACCGTCAAAGTATTTCAACCACAAGTCAAAACAATCGTCAGCACTGAGTTTCAGTCTAGTTGTCCCCCAGCTCAACATGAGGACGTCTCTTATCGCCTCCTGGCTTTGAGCTGTCCATCAGACACGTTCCAAACCTGCAGCGAGCCTGAAGCTAACATGCCGATGACGTTCTTTTATATTTTTTTTATATTTTTAATAACCCCGTCACCTCTTCACGAGCGCCACCTGCAGGACAAACAGTTTCAGAGTCAGTAACTGATTGGCTCACCATCTCCAGCGACCTCCTTGATGTGGGCGGCGTCTGTCTTTAAAGAGGCGTTGGTCTTATTGGAGAAATGCTTCTGATTGGTGCTGTGCTGAAGATGATGATGGTGTCTTTGACAGATGGATGGCTGAGATGGAGGAAGAGGAGGAGGAGGAGGAGAGTTGAAGGAGGAAGATGGAGGAGTACAGATGGGAGGAGGAGACCCTGATGAGCTGTCCACACCTGAGAAGCAGAGAAATGACATCAGAGATGACATCAGACTGAGACAGGTGGTCTCAGGCCAGGTTCAGTCCCATTGGCTGTCAGATTACATCAGGTGTTCTGTCACCTTTCTGTTTCCGGAGTGCAGAGGCAGGCGGGCAGGGCAGGAGTCGAGAGCTGTCATTGGTGAGAGAGCTGTCCGTCACAGAGTCGTCACCGCTGTCACCATCCTCTGACCTATCAGAGAGAGGGGGAGGGGCCTCCTCTGCAGGAGTAGGATGTGAAATATGAGAACAATCATCATCAGAGTCCCTGACAGACTGAGCCCTGAGCCAGTTTGCTTGGTGGCATGGTTGAGGTTACAGGTGAGCTCAGGTGAGTGTCCAGGCCCCCCAGGCGTGTGTGTGTTGTTTGTGTTGTGTGCAGATGAGGACGTTGTTTGTGACGATGAGGACGTCTGTCCTGCTGGACTGGCCTGCCATTTCCAGGAGACATGTCCACATCCAGATGTCAGAGACA
>NC_135083.1:377500-395000 GCF_051107435.1 Chaetodon auriga
CTGAGTGGTTTCATGGAAACTGTATTGGCGTTTCAGAGAAAGCAGCTAAAGCCATCAGAGTGTGGTACTGTCCGTCCTGCAGAGGTCAGTGTCTACTAATGTCTCAACTCAGATCAGAAATAACTTCATAAAAAAATATAAAGTAGAACTTTTTTCTACTTTTTCTTCTCATTGTTGAATCTCACATTTAGAGTCAAACCAGCACTGAATGCTAACTGCTAACCGCTAACCGTTCATCTTTTAAAACTCATCAGTGAGTTTCACTGTTGTTCTTCATCACATGAACACACGCTGTAGTTTATTTTGACTCACACACACACACACACACACACACTACAGCACCAAATGTGGATTCATCCGCCTCTGAAAATAGTCCCACAGATGCCTGATGTCCTCCTGTTTGTCTGACTACAGCGAGCAGCTGTTTCAGGAAACTACTGAACCTTTTAAACGTTAAACTAAATATTTGTGAGGAGTTTTTTAATGATTTGCATCTTCAGCAGGAACCAATGAACTTTGAGCTGAGAGCCACAGGCAGGAAGTCAGACAGCACAGAGAGACAGACCAACATGTTGGTTTGGATCTGCACGAGACTTGATAAGAAAAATGTAGAATAACACCAGACTGTGAGAGAAGCAAGAACAGCCAACAACCACAAAGTGAAATCTGAATGATGACTGTTAGAAGGTCAACGTTACCTGAGTGTTAGCTGTCTGTTAGCAGTTAGCTGTGTGTTAGCTGTGTGTTGTGTCCTTTGCAGACAGAGACCAGTCTCTGGAGATTAAATACCGTCCAAAGAAGACCAAGGAGAAGGAGGACAAAGAGTCGGAGCCAGAAAGGGAGGACAAGCCGGATGGAGATGGGAGCTCCACCCCCCAGCCCAAGATTGACAGGAGGCGGGGGTCACAGGTAGCCTGGCAACCACGTGTATGTTTCTGCTGTAGTTTTATTGGGCCTGGGAGTTCGTAGTATTTTGACTCTGTGCACAGTATTTCTGTAACATTCTCTGTTATACGCACCAGTTGACATTTCAACTGCTTTCACTGTTCAACTCCGAACTGACACTAAAAGTGTTTGCAGTGCACACACTTCAACTGTCTCCTGTACCTCACTTCAACTGAAGCTCCAGGTGCTTTCATTGTACGTTTCAACTGACACTTCAACTGCTTCAATGTCTCCCTCTGTAACTGACATTACAGCTGCTTCGAGTGTCAATAAGTCAAGTGTCACTGCGACTGATGTCGCTGTTTACACACCTGCTGACACTGCGACTGTTTACAGTGTGCACACTTCAGCTGCCTTCAGTTGTCTCAGCGCCTTAACGTCACCTGACACCTGACCTCTGACCCATCTAAATTATTCTTTCATCATTTGCACTTCAACTGCTGTCACTGCTCACATACCAATGACACACCAACACTTCAGCTGTTTTCAGTGCACACCTCTTTTCCTGTTCAAACTTTCTCTAACAATTGAACTGTTTCAGTGGCTTTGATACTGACTCACATTTCAGTTGCTTTCATTTGTTACCCTTCAAATGACACTTTAAGTTCTTCTAAGTGCTTCTATTTAAACTCCATATTTCAGGTAAAAGTGTGTATTTTTACAGTGTTCACAGCTTCTTCAGTACTTTGTGTAGCACTGTGAGTATTGTTTAGTCTGACATTCGTGTTTCTGCCTCAGATCAAGCGCTCAGCCCGGATGTGTGGCGAGTGCGACGCCTGTCTGAGGACGGAGGACTGCGCTCAGTGTGACTTCTGTAAAGACATGAAGAAGTTCGGAGGTCCGAACAAAATCCGACAGAAGTGTCGCCTGAGGCAGTGTGAGGTCCGAGCGCGGGTGAGTCTTCACATGGCTACAGCTGTCATACAGGTGTCAAACAGGTGTCATACAGCTGTCATACAGGTGTCAAACAGCTGTCAAAAAGCTGTCGTACAGGTGTCAAACAGGTGTCATGCAGCTGTCATACAGGTGTCATACAGGTGTCACACAGCTGTCATGCAGCTGTCATACAGGTGTCATACAGGTGTCACACAGCTGTCATACAGGTGTCATACAGGTGTCAAAAAGCTGTCATGCAGCTGTCATACAGGTGTCAAAAAGCTGTCGTACAGGTGTCAAACAGGTGTCATGCAGCTGTCATACAGCTGTCATACAGGTGTCAAAAAGCTGTCATGCAGCTGTCATACAGGTGTCAAAAAGCTGTCGTACAGGTGTCAAACAGGTGTCATGCAGCTGTCATACAGGTGTCACACAGCTGTCATGCAGATGTCATACAGGTGTCAAACAGGTGTCATACAGCTGTCATACAGCTGTCATAAAGGTGACGATGTGAACCGCAGACTTTGCTGTCCGAGTAACCAAAGTGTAGAAGCCTCGGACTGTAGAATCTGTATGAATGATGTGTAGGGTCTTTAGACGCTGTGAGGGTCCATCAGACTGTGGTGCTTCAGGACTGCTCTCTTTCTGCGTATTACTGCACTCTGACTGTGTGTAACTGCACTATATGATGATTTATTAATCCGATTTAATGACGATGATATTATCAATGTCGTTATTGATCTCTGAGCAGAAGATGCTTCGCGTCAAAGATGAAGAAATGAATCGGAGCGGGGGGAGGGGGCGTGGCCTCCTCAGAAAAGGGGCGGGGCATCAGACAGAGGAGGACGACGACGACGAAGAGGAGGAAGACGGGGTGTTCAGTGAGAGTGAGCTGGAGCTGTATGAGCAGTACAAAGCTGCCGGATACAGAGACCTGGTCAGTGTGTGTGAGCACATCTGGCCAATCAGCTGCCAGAACAGGCACTTCCTGTGGTGTGATGCATCTTCCTGTTATAGGTGTGGCACAGCGAGGATGAGGACGCTCACCTGGACTCACACAGGAAGAAGGCTGTGAAGGTAAAGCACGTAAAGAGACGAGAGAAGAAGACCGAGAAGAAGGTGAGGACCGTTTTTACTAGTGCACCGATGATGTCACTGATGATGTCACTAACACACCTGTCCCCTGTAGAAGTCTGTCTCTGCTCCTAAAGAGGAGGCGAAGCCTCGTCGTCACAAAGCGAAGCAGCGTCACAGGGAGCGCGTGCGGCACAGCGAGCGAGGAGGAGAGGGCGGGGCTAAGGAAGTGGGCGGAGCTCTGAGGCAGTGTCTGGGCCCAGGATGTGTCCAGCCATCGAGGGTCAACTCCAAATACTGCTCCGAGGACTGCGGCATGAAGCTTGCCGCCAAGTGAGTCTGATCACACTTTTATCACTTCTATTAAAGCTAACGGCCACAACAGAGTCCACGACAAGGTACACCATAAAGTCCACAACAGAGTCCACGACAAGGTCCACCATGAAGTCCACAACAGAGTCCACGACAAGGTACACCATAAAATCCACAACAGAGTCCACGACAAGGTCCACCATGAAGTCCACAACAGAGTCCACGACAAGGTACACCATAAAGTCCACAACAGAGTCCACGACAAGGTACACCATGAAGTCCACAACAGAGTCCACGACAAGGTACACCATAAAGTCCACAACAGAGTCCGCAACAAGGTACACCATAAAGTCCACAACAGAGTCCACGACAAGGTACACCATAAAGTCCACAGCAGAGTCCACGACAAGGTACACCATAAAGTCCACAACAGAGTCCACGACAAGGTCCACCATGAAGTCCACAACAGAGTCCACGACAAGGTACACCATAAAGTCCACAGCAGAGTCCACGACAAGGTACACCATAAAGTCCACAACAGAGTCCACGACAAGGTACACCATAAAGTCCACAACAGAGTCCGCGACAAGGTACACCATAAAGTCCACAACAGAGTCCGCGACAAGGTACACCATAAAGTCCACAACAGAGTCCACGACAAGGTACACCATAAAGTCCACAACAGAGTCCACGACAAGGTACACCATAAAGTCCACAGCAGAGTCCACAACAAGGTACACCATAAAGTCCACAGCAGAGTCCACAACAAGGTACACCATAAAGTCCACAGCAGAGTCCACAACAAGGTACACCATAAAGTCCACAGCAGAGTCCACAACAAGGTTGTGCCGCCGTCAAAGCAGACTAATGTTGGATTCACTTTCTGGGTTGATGTGTCTCTGTCTCTTTGTGTAATCATTGTGTCTTTACATCTCTGTCTATCTGTCTCTGTGTGTTTGTGTCTCTGTGTCTCTGTGTCTCTGTCTCTCTGTGTCTGTCTCTGTCCTCCAGTCGTATCTATGAGATCCTCCCTCAGAGGATTCAGCAGTGGCAGCAGAGTCCGTGCGTCGCCGAGGAGATGGGGAGGAGACAGTTGGAGCGAATCAGAAAGGAGCAGCAGGCAGCGAGGCTCCGTCTCACACTGATGGAGAAACGTTTCCACGAGCTCGAAGGCATCATCGCCAATGCCAAACAGCAGCAGGTCCAACACCAGGAGGAGGTACGAGGCGGAGGGACGGAGGGACAGCTAGCTGTTTGCTCCATTCATGTCTTTTTTCTCATCTGTCCGTCTCTGTGTCCAGGTGACCGAAGGTGACGGTGATGACACAGACCTTCAGATCTTCTGTGTTTCCTGCAGTCATCCCGTCAACCCCAAGGTGGCGCTGAGACACATGGAGAGATGCTACGCCAAGGTCAGCTAATAGAGTCAAGACCTGAAACACTGAGAGACTGAACCAAAACCATGGATTCAGGGAGACAGGTCAGATCAGTGAGACAGGTGACCATCAGAAAGACAGCTGACCTGAGATCAGTAAGACAGGTGACCATCAGAAAGACAGCTGACCTGAGATCAGTAAGACAGGTGACCATCAGAAAGACAGCTGACCTGAGATCAGTAAGACAGGTGACCATCAGAAAGACAAAAGACAAACACTCACGGTCTGTCTCTCTGTGTGTTCCACAGTATGAGAGTCAAACATCGTTTGGTTCCATGTACCCAACACGTATAGAGGGGTAAGAACACCTGTCTGTCTGTCTGTCTGTCTGTCTGTCTGTCTCTCTGCTGTTAGAGTAAGGTCTGTCTGTCTCTCATGTCTGTCTGTGTTTCAGAGCCACCCGGTTGTTCTGTGATGTGTATAACCCTCAGAGTAAGACGTACTGTAAGCGGCTGCAGGTTCTGTGTCCTGAACACTCCAGAGATCCAAAGGTGAGTCTGCTGTCCCACGAAGACACCTGGTGGTGATCAGAGAGACACTTGAGATCAGTATGATTGATTTGCCTCGCCTGTCTCTCTGCGTCTCCCTGCCTGTCTCCCTGCCTGCCTGCCTGTCTGTCTGTCAGGTCCCGGCAGACGAAGTGTGTGGTTGTCCTCTGGTGAAGGACGTGTTTGAGCCGACAGGCGAGTTTTGTCGAGTGTCGAAGAGGAAATGTAACAAACATTACTGCTGGGAGAAGCTTCGCCGCGCCGAGGTCGACCTGGAGAGAGTCCGAGTGGTAACGAGCTCCACAAAACTTTATTCACACCATGCTTCGTTAACAGCACCGTGATGAGCTCAGGACCTAACGCTCTCTCTCCCTGTCTGTCTCTACCTGTCTGTCTGTCTCTCTTCCTGTCTGTCTGTCTCTCCCTGTCCGTCTCTACCTGTCTGTCTCAACCTTTCTGTCTCTCTGTCAGTGGTATAAGCTGGACGAGCTGTTTGAGCAAGAGAGGAATCTGAGAACGGCGATGACGAATCGAGCCGGTTTATTGGCTCTGATGCTGCACCAGACCATCCAGCACGACCCAATCACAACAGACCTGCGCTCTGCTAAGGACAGGTAGACAGACAGGTAGACAGGTAGAAACACAGACAGGAAGAGGGATGGTGAAAGTGTGTTTGTGAGTAAGTCAGTGTGACATCACTAAAGATGCATTGTGGGAAGTGGAGGCAGCAAGCAGAAGCCCCTGAGACCCAGAAGACAAAGACAAAGTCCCACCTGAGCTCAGAGTGAGCAGGTCCAGGTTTGAGGATGAGCCGGTCCAGATGTTGTTGTTTTGATACAGGTACTACACTACCCACAATTCCACCCATCAGCGAATGACATGTTGCTATGGAGACGCACTAATTGAACACTACAGTTTCAATATTTTCTATAAATCAGCACGAGATTCTGAAATCATCCTGTGAACTCATGCGGAGGAAATATGTGACCTTCATATGATGTCTCATTATAATGTTAGAAAATATTTTCACAATAAGAGCTTGGCACTCTAACAGTGACGTTCATGTTGGTGACAGGTGAAACAAACCAACACGATGAAACACAAAGAATAAAATAAAACTCCAGTCTGACGTAAAACTACGCAAAGTCAAACTACGCAGTTTTTTTTTTTTTTCAGTTTCTGTTCTGACGCTCTTATTGCGAAGAGACGCTTCAGGTGACGCTGACAGCAGGTTTTGTTTCACCTGCTGTCAGATCTGTGTTTCTTTTGCATTATTCATGTGGTTTTTATTTCTGTGGTGTGTTTTTGACCTTTGACCTCCACGGAAACTTTATGACGGTGTTTTAACGTTTTTATCCTGATGTTCTTTGAGTCTTTTTTATCTCAGTGTTCTGATCATTTGTTCTTGTTGTATAAAACCTGACGTTTCATTAAAAACTGATGATGTTTTATCAAACAGATTTCTGAGAAATAATGTTCAGATCAAAAGCTTTTATTTTATTTAACGTGACAACAAATGAACGTCAAAGAGGAGGACAAGGACAGCTGGAGACGAGACGAGTCTGTGGACTGTCTGTAACGAGGACATCCTGAGGACGAGGTCACATATCATTAAGATAAGATTAGCTGAGCTCCAGCTCAGCTGGGTTCAGGTCATGTGACTGTCGACTGCAGGTCATGTGATGCAGCCCTCCCTCTCTCCCCTTCCTGGTCAGACAGAGCCTGGAGGTGTGTTCTGGCTCGTTGTCCTGACGAAGGACACTCCAGCTGGGGTTTCCTGTGACTGCAGGACGCTGTGGTCGCCGTGCTGGTTCCCTGGTTCCCCCCACACCATCACGCCTCCTCCTCCTCCACCTGCTTCATGGTGAAACCACACCTGCAGCTACCTGCAGATCTGTTCACCTTCTCCGAGTTTCACAAAGATCATCACCATCAGACTGAGGTCCAGGTCTCTTCTGGTCTGATGTCCAGTCTTTGTGGTTCTTGGCTGGAGCAGGTCTCTCCCTCTTGCTGGTCTCCCTCAGTCTTGGTTTCTCTGCAGCGGTTGGACCATGAAGGCCTGATGAAGACCTCCTCCATCAGTGGATGTTGAGATGCTTCTGCAGCTGCTGTTCACTGCTGACGGTGAGAGACGTCCTGATCTTCTGTCCTGGGCCAGAATCATCTTTTTATATTCATTAATTCATTCATTAATAAAGTCATGAGAACAAACCTCTTCTTCTTCTTCTTCTTCTTCTTCTTCTTCTTCGGGTGGTTTTCTTATAATTAGATGTTTTTCTTGTACTGATGGACCTTGAAATTATCAGATAGAGATGTTCTGAAATATATCATAATGTGCAGAGGTGCTGACGTCATTCGAGGCGCGCCGGCGCTCGGTGACGTCACAGATGTGCGACAGTTCCGTTGGCGCTCAGAAACAAGAAGAGAAACAGGAAGCTGCTGTAAGTCTGAATGTTTGAATTGATCGTTTACAGCTTCTTCATCGCACAGCTAACAAACATAGAAGCTAACGGGTCCGCTAACACGACAGGGGCAGCCTGTCCTGGACCGGCTCCTGGTCCGGGTCCGGGTCCTCCTCAGCTCAGCTGTCAGCTCCTCCTGAGTCGCTCCGTGAAGACAAACTTTTCTGTTTTAACGGTCCTTATTTCTCCTCAGGGTGAATTCAGGACGCGTTCGCGTGTCGTCAGTCAGTTATTGATCTGCTAAAACCTGCCGATCACAGTTTGGTTATTGATTATTGATGCCTGTGACTGTGGTTCTCTGGTAATAATCCATCATTTAGTCTGTTAAGTGAACGTCCAGACGCCCTGAACTAACCTTAATCAATACAAGACAAACAGTGGAAGAAGTACTCAGATCAGATACTGCAGTAAAAGTACGCGTTTGTCAGAATGAGTGTTTTTAATGGAGTCTTCAGATCGTCCAATCAGCAGCTGTGTCTGTCGCTCTGGTTCAGCAGAGAAAATTTTCTTTGGTCACTCAGAAACTCTGCTGTCACATGTTTTGAGGTCGACTCAGATCGAAGTGAATCGATCCGTGTGTGATCAGCAGATTGATCACAGATCGATCGATCCGTCTGTGAGCTGCACTGCTGTCTCTCTTCAGGTGGAGCAGTGATGCAGTCCGGATCAGACCCTCCAGGATCTGGACTGAAGTCAGTCAGAAGATCCCCTCGTCTGTCCCCTCAGGTATGTTAGCTGACGCATGTACGCACACACACACACACACACACACACACACACACACACACACACACACACACACACACACACATAACCTGTTGGTTTTGTGACGCAGATTAAATCATGAACGTGTTGATTTGTGTCACGATGCTTTGTCATCCTCCTCCTCCTCCTCCTCCTCCTCCTCCTCCTCTTCTTCCTCTTCTTCACTGCCCTCAGCTGCTTCTCTCAGGATCCAGCTGCTTTCAGCCACTCACCTGTTCACTTGTCCTCACCTGGCTGCCTGCCTGCTGATGATTGTCCTGCAGCTGTCAATCATCCACCAGCGTGGAGTTTGACCTCAGCTCGCCTCCGCTGGCTCCTCCTGCTCCTCCGTGTTTCATATTAACGTGTGACGCTCTTCTCAGACTGAGCCTGTCGTCTCTTCTTCACGTCCCCATTTTTCTTCTTCTGTTCCTTCGTTTGTCTGGACTCTTCGTGTCTGGTGACTCAGCAGCTTCAACGAGAGCAAAGAGGTGAATTTAACAGTTTGTGTTTTCAGGGCAGCAGCAGCAGGAAAGGAAAGGAGGAGAAGAAAGGAGGAGGAAGCAGTCTGCAGGAGGTGAAGAGGAGAGGAAGGATGGAGAGGAGCAGAGAGGAAGAGGAGGAGATGAGCGACAGACTGAAGACGCTGGTGAGACAGAACGAATCAGTGATTCACATAGATCCATGTCTGCCTGCCTGCCTGTCTGCCTGTCTGTCTGCCTGTCTGTCTGTCTGTCTGTCTGTCTGTCTTTACAGCTGTTTGGAACCTTCCACAGGTGAACAGGTCCTGATTGGTCAACAGGTGTGGGTTAACTTTCAGTGACCTGACAGGTTGATGTCTAATAGGAGTTTGTTTATGAACGTGATGAGGAAGAGTCTGAACACACGACGAAGGCTCTGTCTGCAGACTCCAACCAATCAGCTCGCAGCTTTCACCAACTGACTCTGACCCACTAACCCTGTGCGTGTCTGTCTCTGTGTGTCTTCGTGTGTCAGGATCTGTCCACCAGGTCAGCAGTCATTGGGACAGGTCTGGTTTTCTCTGAGATCTTCACTCGTCATAAGAATCTGTGGGAGTCCAGGTAACCTGTTCACCTGAGCACAGTCACATTCACTGGAGACATGACGTGTGTGTCCTCTCCATGACTGCGTGTCGTGTGTTGTGTTGGACAGTCATCCAGAGAGTCCGGACAGAGTGACGTCCATCATGGAGGAGCTGGACAGAGGACACCTGCTGTCTCGCTGCGTCAGAGTGGAGGTCGTTATTCACGTGACCGAAGCGTGTTCCGTGTTTTCTTAGCTAGCTCGTTAGCGTTAGCCTCTCAAATCTGTTTAGATGAATGAATGAATGTCCTGAAGGTGGTGCTGTTTCATGACATCTGTGTGTCTGTCTGTCTGTCTGTCTGTCTGTCTTTCTGCCTGCCTGTCTCTCTGTCTGTCTCTGTCTGTCTTTCTGCCTGTCTGTCTTTCTGTCTGTCTGTCTGTCTGTCTGTCTGTCTGTCTTTCTGCCTGCCTGTCTCTCTGTCTGTCTCTGTCTGTCTTTCTGCCTGTCTGTCTCTGTCTGTCTTTCTGTCTGTCTTTCTGCCTGTCTCTCTGTCTGTCTCTGTCTGTCTTTCTGCCTGTCTGTCTCTGTCTGTCTCTGTCTGTCTGCCTGCCTATCTCTGTCTGTCTTTCTGCCTGTCTGTCTCTGTCTGTCTTTCTGTCTTTCTGTCTGTCTCTGTCTGTCTGTCTTTCTGCCTGTCTGTCTCTGTCTGTCTTTCTGCCTGTCTGTCTGTCTCTGTCTGCCTGTCTGTCTCTGTCTGTCTTTCTGTCTGTCTTTCTGCCTGTCTGTCTCTGTCTGTCTGTCTGTCTGTTTGCCTGTCTGTCTCTGTCTGTCTTTCTGTCTCTGTCTACCTGTCTGTCTCTGTCTGTCTCTGTCTGTCTTTCTGCCTGTCTGTCTTTCTGCCTGTCTCTCTGTCTGTCTCTGTCTGTCTTTCTGTCTGTCTGTCTGTCTTTCTGCTTGTCTGTCTGTCTCTGTCTCTCTGTCTGTCTTTCTGCCTGTCTGTCTGTCTTTCTGCTTGTCTGTCTGTCTCTGTCTTTCTGTCTGTCTGCCTGTCTGTCTGTCTGTCTTTCTGTCTGTCTGCCTCTCTGTCTGTCTCTGTCTGTCTGTCTCTCTGTCTCTCTGTCTTTCTGTCTATCTGCCTGTCTGTCTGTCTGTCTGTCTGTCTGTCTGTCTCTGTCTGTCTGTCTGCCTGTCTGTCTGTCTGTCTGTCTGTCTCTGTCTGCCTGTCTGTCTGCCTGTCTGTCTGTCTGTCTGTCTGTCTGTCTGCCTGTCTCTCTCTGCCTGTCTCTCTCTGTCTGTCTGTCTGTCTCTCTGTCTATCTGTCTGTCTGCCTGTCTCTCTCTGTCTTTCTGTCTGTCTGCCTCTCTGTCTGTCTCTGTCTGTCTGTCTCTCTGTCTCTCTGTCTTTCTGTCTATCTGCCTGCCTGTCTGTCTGTCTCTGTCTGTCTGTCTGTCTCTGTCTGCCTGTCTGTCTTTCTGTCTGTCTGCCTGTCTGTCTGCCTGTCTCTCTCTGTCTGTCTGTCTGCCTGTCTCTCTCTGTCTGTCTCTCTGTCTGTCTGTCTTTCTGCTTGTCTGCCTGTCTGTCTGTCTGTCTGTCTGCCTGTCTGTCTGCCTGTCTGTCTGTCTGTCTGTTTGCCTGTCTCTCTCTGTCTGTCTGTCTTTCTGCTTGTCTGTCTGTCTCTGTCTTTCTGTCTGTCTGCTTGTCTGTCTGTCTGCCTGTCTGCCTGTCTGTCTGTCTGTCTGCCTGCCTGTCTCTCTCTGTCTGTCTCTCTGTCTGTCTGTCTGTCTGCCTGTCTCTCTCTGTCTGTCTGTCTGCCTGTCTGCCTGTCTGTCTGTCTGTCTGCCTGCCTGTCTCTCTCTGTCTGTCTGTCTGTCTCTCTGTCTGTCTGTCTGTCTGCCTGTCTCTCTCTGTCTGTCTGTCTGTCTGTCTGCCTGTCTGTCTGCCTGTCTCTCTCTGTCTGTCTGTCTGCCTGTCTGTCTGTCTGTCTGTCTGTCTGCCTGTGTTTCAGCCCAGAGAAGCGACAGAGGAGGAGCTGCTGCTCGCTCACACGTGAGTCCACGTCACTGCAGGCTGGACACAATAATAGAAACACATGTAGGACCTTTAAATGTGAGACACTTGCTACCTGTTCATCAGGCTAGGTGTGATTAACCAGAACAACCAGCCGCTCAGGAGACAGAGGTGCTCACAGCTGACACACCTGCGGACACAGGTGTGGTCTTCAGTCACAAACAGGACAGCTGCTCTGATGAGCTAATTCAAGTTTAAAAACTAGCTGGGGGGTCCAGCGTGACCCCCGTCTCCTCTGAGGTTGTTCTGGTTCATCAGACACTGACGTCAGTCAGTGATCAGTCAGTCCAAGACCTCATAAACAGGCCTGGAAGGTCCTGGAAAGTCCTGCAGAGGTTTGGAGCGTGAAGTGAAGAACGGAATGGGAAGGGACAGGACAGGACATGACAGGGGAGGACAGGATAGGACAGGACAGAGCAGGACAGGACAGGGGAGGACAGGATAGGACAGGACAGGACAGCGCAGAGCAAGACAAGACAGGACAGGACAGAGCAGGACAGGACAGGGGAGGACAGGACAGAGCAGGACAGGACAGGACAGCACAGAGCAAGACAAGACAGGACAGGACAGGGGAGGACAGGACAGGGGAGGACAGGACAGGGATGTTTTCTGTTTATTCTTCTCCACATAAAACACAGTTTACTTGGAACAGAACCATATCAGACAGTCGCTGAGGTACTCTGATGTACTCTGAGGTACTCTGATGTACTCTGATATACTCTGATGTACTCTGAGGTACTCTGATATACTCTGATGTACTCTGATGTACTCTGATGTACTCTGAGGTACTCTGATGTACTCTGATGTACTCTGATATACTCTGATGTACTCTGAGGTACTCTGATGTACTCTGATGTACTCTGAAGTACTCTGATATACTCTGATGTACTCTGAGGTACTCTGATATACTCTGATGTACTCTGATGTACTCTGAGGTACTCTGATGTACTCTGAGGTACTCTGATATACTCTGATGTACTCTGAGGTACTCTGATGTACTCTGATGTACTCTGATATACTCTGAAGTACTCTGATATACTCTGATGTACTCTGAGGTACTCTGAGGTACTCTGATATACTCTGATGTACTCTGATGTACTCTGATATACTCTGATGTACTCTGAGGTACTCTGATATACTCTGATGTACTCTGATGTACTCTGATATACTCTGATGTACTCTGATATACTCTGATGTACTCTGAGGTACTCTGATATACTCTGATGTACTCTGATATACTCTGATGTACTCTGAGGTACTCTGATGTACTCTGATGTACTCTGAGGTACTCTGATATACTCTGATGTACTCTGATATACTCTGATGTACTCTGAGGTACTCTGATATACTCTGATGTACTCTGATGTACTCTGAGGTACTCTGATGTACTCTGAGGTACTCTGATATACTCTGATGTACTCTGAGGTACTCTGATGTACTCTGATATACTCTGAAGTACTCTGATATACTCTGATGTACTCTGAGGTACTCTGAGGTACTCTGATATACTCTGATGTACTCTGATATACTCTGATGTACTCTGAGGTACTCTGAGGTACTCTGATATACTCTGATGTACTCTGATATACTCTGATGTACTCTGAGGTACTCTGAGGTACTCTGATATACTCTGATGTACTCTGATATACTCTGATGTAGTCTGATATACTCTGAGGTACTCTGATGTACTCTGATGTACTCTGATATACTCTGATATACTCTGAAGTACTCTGATATACTCTGAAGTACTCTGATGTACTCTGAGGTACTCTGATGTACTCTGAGGTACTCTGATATACTCTGAAGTACTCTGATGTACTCTGATATACTCTGAAGTACTCTGATAAACTCTGATGTACTCTGATATACTCTGAAGTACTCTGATGTACTCTGAAGTACTCTGATATACTCTGAAGTACTCTGATGTACTCTGATATACTCTGAAGTACTCTGAAGTACTCTGATATACTCTGATGTACTCTGATATACTCTGAAGTACTCTGATGTACTCTGATATACTCTGAAGTACTCTGATGTACTCTGAAGTACTCTGAAGTACTCTGATATACTCTGATGTACTCTGAAGTACTCTGAGGTACTCTGATGTACTCTGAGGTACTCTGATATACTCTGATGTACTCTGAGGTACTCTGATATACTCTGATGTACTCTGATGTACTCTGATGTACTCTGAAATACTCTGATATACTCTGAAGTACTCTGATGTACTCTGAAGTACTCTGATGTACTCTGATGTACTCTGATGTACTCTGATATACTCTGAAGTACTCTGAAGTACTCTGAAGTACTCTGATGTACTCTGGTGTACTCTGATATACTCTGAAGTACTCTGATATACTCTGATGTACTCTGATATACTCTGAAGTACTCTGATGTACTCTGAAGTACTCTGATATACTCTGAAGTACTCTGATATACTCTGAAGTACTCTGATGTACTCTGAAGTACTCTGATATACTCTGAAGTACTCTGATGTACTCTGATATACTCTGAAGTACTCTGAAGTACTCTGATATACTCTGAAGTACTCTGATGTACTCTGATATACTCTGAAGTACTCTGATGTACTCTGAAGTACTCTGAAGTACTCTGATATACTCTGATGTACTCTGAAGTACTCTGATGTACTCTGAAGTACTCTGAAGTACTCTGATATACTCTGAAGTACTCTGATATACTCTGAAGTACTCTGAAGTACTCTGATGTACTCTGATGTACTCTGATGTACTCTGAAGTACTCTGATGTACTCTGATGTACTCTGATATACTCTGAAGTACTCTGAAGTACTCTGATGTACTCTGATATACTCTGAAGTACTCTGATATACTCTGATATACTCTGAAGTACTCTGATATACTCTGATGTACTCTGATATACTCTGAAGTACTCTGATGTACTCTGAAGTACTCTGATATACTCTGAAGTACTCTGATGTACTCTGATATACTCTGAAGTACTCTGAAGTACTCTGATATACTCTGATGTACTCTGATATACTCTGAAGTACTCTGATGTACTCTGATATACTCTGAAGTACTCTGATGTACTCTGAAGTACTCTGATATACTCTGATGTACTCTGAAGTACTCTGATGTACTCTGATGTACTCTGAAGTACTCTGATGTACTCTGAAGTACTCTGAAGTACTCTGAGGTACTCTGATATACTCTGAAGTACTCTGATGTACTCTGATGTACTCTGAAGTACTCTGATATACTCTGAAGTACTCTGAAGTCGTCTCCTCTCGTGTGTTTGTAGGAAGGTCTATGTGGATCTGATGAAGTCGACTCAGACGATGACAGACGGTGAACTACACACTCTGTCAGAGAAATACGACTCCGTGTACCTTCATCCTGTGAGAACACACACACACAAACACACACACACACACACGTTACTTCAGATACGTTTATTGATTGTTTTCCTAAGAAAAAAGTGTAGAAATTACAAACGTTTATCGTCACAAAGAGGAACTCTAATCACTCCAAATGTGTGTGTGTGTGTGTGTGTGTCAGGAGTCCTTCCAGGTGTGTGTGTCAGCGGTGGGTTCAGTCCTCCAGCTGGTCGATCAGGTCATGACCTCTGACCTCAGGAACGGATTTGCTGTCATCAGGTAACAACAATCACAGTTTGATGTGTTCAGGAGCACCTTGTCAGATAGGTTAAGTTAAGATAAGATGAGATAAGATCACGTAACTTAACATTTTATTAAGTGTAGAAGTCAAACATTCACCTGTTCACCAGCAGCACGTTTCCCTGAAATACACATTAAACTCTCTCTCCGTCTCTCTCTCTGTCCCTTTGTCTCTCTCCGTCTCTCTCTCTGTCTCTCTCTCTCTGTCCCCCTGTCTCTCTCTCTGTCCCTCTGTCTCTCTCCGTCTCTCTCTCTGTCCCCCTGTCTCTCTCTCTGTCCCTCTGTCTCTCTCCGTCTCTCTCTCTGTCTCTCTCTCTCCGTCTCTCTCTCTGTCCCTCTGTCTCTCTCCGTCTCTCTCTCTGTCCCCCGTCTCTCTCTCTTTCCCTCTGTCTCTCTCCGTCTCTCTCTCTGTCTCTCTCTCTCCGTCTCTCTCTCTGTCCCTCTGTCTCTCTCCGTCTCTCTCTCTGTCCCCCTGTCTCTCTCTCTGTCCCTCTGTCTCTCTCCGTCTCTCTCTCTGTCTCTCTCTCTGTCCCCCTGTCTCTCTCTCTGTCCCTCTGTCTCTCTCCGTCTCTCTCTCTGTCCCCCGTCTCTCTCTCTGTCCCCCTGTCTCTCTCTCTGTCCCTCTGTCTCTCTCCGTCTCTCTCTCTGTCCCCCGTCTCTCTCTCTGTCCCTCTGTCTCTCTCCGTCTCTCTCTCTGTCTCTCTCTCTCCGTCTCTCTCTCTGTCCCTCTGTCTCTCTCCGTCTCTCTCTCTGTCCCCCTGTCTCTCTCTCTGTCCCTCTGTCTCTCTCTCTGTCCCTCTGTCTCTCTCCGTCTCTCTCTCTGTCTCTCTCTCTGTCCCCCTGTCTCTCTCTCTTTCCCTCTGTCTCTCTCCGTCTCTCTCTCTGTCCCCCGTCTCTCTCTCTGTCCCCCTGTCTCTCTCTCTGTCCCTCTGTCTCTCTCCGTCTCTCTCTCTGTCCCCCGTCTCTCTCTCTGTCCCTCTGTCTCTCTCCGTCTCTCTCTCTGTCCCCCTGTCTCTCTCTCTGTCCCTCTGTCTCTCTCCGTCTCTCTCTCTGTCCCCCTGTCTCTCTCTCTGTCCCCCGTCTCTCTCTCCGTCTCTCTCTCTGTCTCTCTCTCTCTGTCCCTCTGTCTCTCTCCGTCTCTCTCTCTGTCTCTCTCTCTCTGTCCCTCTGTCTCTCTCCGTCTCTCTCTCTGTCCCCCTGTCTCTCTCTCTGTCCCTCTGTCTCTCTCCGTCTCTCTCTCTGTCTCTCTCTCTCTGTCCCTCTGTCTCTCTCCGTCTCTCTCTCTGTCCCCCTGTCTCTCTCTCTGTCCCCCTGTCTCTCTCTCTGTCTCTCTCTCTGTCCCCCTGTCTCTCTCTCCGTCTCTCTCTCTGTCTCTCTCTCTCTGTCCCTCTGTCTCTCTCCGTCTCTCTCTCTGTCTCTCTCTCTCTGTCCCTCTGTCTCTCTCCGTCTCTCTCTCTGTCCCTCTGTCTCTCTCCGTCTCTCTCTCTGTCTCTCTCTCTCTGTCCCTCTGTCTCTCTCCGTCTCTCTCTCTGTCCCCCTGTCTCTCTCTCTGTCCCCCTGTCTCTCTCTCTGTCTCTCTGTCTGTCTCAGACCTCCAGGTCATCATGCTCAGCGTAGCGAGTCGAATGGTTACTGTTTTTTCAACAACGTGGCAATCGCAGCTCGTTACGCTCAGAGAAGACACTCAGTCAGCAGGTCAGTGTGTGTGTGTGTGTGTGTGTGTGTGTGTGTGTGTGTGTGTGTGTGTTTGTGTGTGTGTTTGTGTGTGTGTGTGTGTGTTTGTGTGTGTGTGTTTGTGTGTGTGTGTGTTTGTGTGTGTGTGTGCGCGTGCGTGTGTGTGTGTGTGTGTGTGCGCGCGCGTGTGTGTGTGTGTGTGTGTGTGTGTGTGTGTGATAACTAGTATTTATATGAGTCAAAGGCCATCAGTGATCATGACTGTGTGTGCCTGTCCCTGTCTGTCCCTGTCTGTCCCTGTGTGTGTCAGGGTGTTGATCGTGGACTGGGACGTTCATCATGGTCAAGGTATCCAGTACCTGTTCCAGGAAGACCCCAGGTAAAGTCCTGATCCTGATCCTGTCTTCACTAACACACAAGCAACAAAGATCGAATCTGACAAGTTCAAACTGTCTGTCTCTGTCTGTGTCTGTCTGTGTCTCTGTCTGTCTCTGTCTCTGTTTCTGTCTGTTTCTTTCTCTGTCTCTGTCTGTCTGTGTCTGTGTCTGTGTCTCTCTCTGTCTGTGTCTCTGTCTGTCTGTGTCTGTGCCTGTGTCTCTGTCTCTGTCTGTCTGTGTCTGTGTCTCTGTCTGTGTCTCTGTCTGTCTCTGTCTCTGTCTCTGTCTGCCTGTGCCTGTGTCTCTGTCTCTGTCTGTCTGTGTCTGTGCCTGTGTCTGTGTCT
>NC_135083.1:405000-460000 GCF_051107435.1 Chaetodon auriga
TGAAGGTGAAGTGGCAACTGAGCAGAGCCAATCAGCAGAGAGGACACTGCCGCAGACCCAGGTGAGCAGGAAGTCCGATGGTTGTTACGCTGCTGAAGTCTGTGGCTGCTGAGAACGCAGTACAGCATGTACAAGATAAGATAAGATAAGATAAGATAAAACAAGACTTTATCATTTCACTTTCTGTCTGTGAACTCAGGCTGAGCCAAAACAGACCAAGTGTAAACAGACATCCTCTGAAAGAGAGACAGGCAGACAGACAGGCAGACAGACGGGTCAGATGGACAGACAGACAGATCTTTTGTCTCATTGTCTTATTGAGTCTTTGCAGACTGTTGCCATGGCAGCCTTGGAGTCGGTTGCCGCTGGAGATGAGGCTGCTGGTGAAAGGGGGGCGGGGCCAGAGACAGAGGGAGCCCGTGGTTGGTTGAAGCCTCAGACGTCTCTGGAGCTGATGTGTGGAGGACAGACAGACGTCAGCAAATATTTTTACATCAAATTCTGCCTGCCTGTCTGTCTGTCTGCCTGTTTGTCTGTCTGTCTGTCTGTCTGCCTGTCTGTCTGCCTGTCTGTCTGTCTGTCTGCCTGCCTGCCTGTCTGCCTGCCTGCCTGCCTGCCTGTCTGCCTGTCTGCCTGTCTGTCTGTCTGTCTGCCTGCCTGTCTGTCTGCCTGCCTGCCTGCCTGCCTGCCTGCCTGCCTGTCTGTCTGCCTGCCTGCCTGCCTGCCTGTCTGTCTGTCTGTCTGCCTGCCTGTCTGTCTGCCTGCCTGCCTGCCTGCCTGCCTGCCTGCCTGTCTGCCTGTCTGTCTGCCTGACCTGACCTGTCTCACCTGTCAGTCCATGGGTCACCAACCTGTCTCTCTCTCTGTGTCTCTGTCTTCAGGCCACCCTGTATGTGGTGGATCCTCTGTCTTGGTGTCCTCACCTGGATGCCGTTAAGCCCCTCCCCTCCTCAGGTATAGATGTCTTCCTGTGTTGCCAGGACTGTGGCTCCGATGCTGAGAACTGGACCTGTCTCACCTGCTACCAGGTGACCTGTCACACCTTGTGTCTCACCTGTTGATGCAGTGGACGTGTCTCACCTGTCCTCCTTCCTGTCTCAGGTGTTCTGTGGTCGTTATATCAACGAGCACATGGTGACTCACGCCGTGGTGTCTGAACATCCGATCGTCCTGAGCTTCTCTGACCTGTCGGTGTGGTGTTACCTGTGTGAGGCCTACGTCCACCACCAGGTAACACTTCGATCATTGGACACACACACACACACAGGTCAGCCTTCATCTGACTCTTCATCACTTTCTTCTTCTCTGTCTTCAGATTCTGTTTCAAGCTAAAAACGCTGCTCACTGCGCCAAGTTTGGAGAGGAGATCCCTCCATGGAGCTGAGAGGAGGAGGAGGAGATGAAGAGGGGGAGGAGGAGATGAAGAGGAGGAGGAGATGAAGAGGGGGAGGAGGAGATGAAGAGGAGGAGGAGATGAAGAGGGGGAGGAGATGAAGAGAGGGAGGAGGAGATGCTTTTATCTTTTTCTGTCTCCTCCTTCAGTTTGGACTGTTGAGTGTGTTGTCATGGATACCACATCCAGCAGCAATGGTGCTTTGTGGGAAATCTACGGTGTCTCACAGCTGCCAAAAAACAAACAAAGAAATGAGATTTTTCATGTTTTTAAATGCAGATTGGTGCTGATCATCTTCTTCATCTTCACCATCATCCAAACCTGTCAGCAGGCTGTGAACATGTGACCAGTCACCAGCAGGCGCGTCGACTGTTGAGCAGAGATGAAGAATTCAGAGGTGATGATGTCAGCGAGAGGCCACGCCCACAAACTGACTCTTTGTTTGTCATGTTTGAAATTCTGCTGCTCGATATTTATTTCAGT
Organism: Chaetodon auriga; assembly: GCF_051107435.1. Classification (NCBI taxonomy): domain Eukaryota; kingdom Metazoa; phylum Chordata; class Actinopteri; order Chaetodontiformes; family Chaetodontidae; genus Chaetodon; species Chaetodon auriga. The sequence continues at coordinate 406,877 of NC_135083.1, forward strand.
GTTTCCTGTGGACACTTCGCTCGTTAAGCAGCTCGTTGGATCATCAGTAAGAATCAGAATTCATAAAGGAGATGATGATTCTCTGTTTTCACCAGCAAATGAACTTCAAACTGTTTATTTCTCGTCTGGATTATTAAAAACAGATGTTTGTTTGTTTGTTTGTTTGTTTGTTTGTTGTTGTCTGAGTCACTGCGGCCAAAAGTAGAATAAAATAGAACAAATCTTTATTGTCCAGCGGGGGTGGAAATTTGTCTTCGGCTCACCAAACACAGTAATAACGATGATAAAATAAAATAAAACAAGAAAAAAGAAAATAGAATCAAATTAAGTGGACACAGATGAGACTGGATACCCGACAAACACTGAGAGCAGCTCCGTCACGGCTGTGGTCCACGTCCCAGCAGTCACTGCACAGTCCAGAGCGCTGACGGCACCACGGACAAAGATTTCTTAAAGACGGGTTCAGTGGCAGAGCGACTCTGTAGCGCCTCCCGGAGTGTAAAGGCTCACACTGGCTGGAGAGGATGAGCGGTCTGACAGGACGCTCCCGGCCTTCTTCCTCTTCTGGGTTTGCCCGTTATCTTACTAACCAGGGACACGAAGCCGGACAGTTTGTTCTTAAGTCTGCAGGTTAGGAGCCCGCCCCAAGCAGGAAGATGAAAGGTTAAAACAATTCCCACCATAGTTTGAGAAACAAGCTCCAAGACCTGCTGACTGACTCCGAGGCCGCAGAGTTTCCTGAGAAGATAAAGTCGATGTGAGATGAACTCAGCTGACCGCAAATGTGCCGAGGCGTTCGAAGTTCTCCACAGTTTCAACACGCTGACCAAGTGAAACTGGTTTCAGAGCTTGTTTTGTACAAATAACTCGTTCTTTTGTTTTGGCCACGTCGATCTCTGGACAGCCGGTATGACACCACACCTTCAGTTTAAATAGGCTGCTTCACATAAACATCTGATTTTTGAAGAGGGCCAACTAAGGCCGGGTCATCCGCATACGAGAACAATGTAAGTGTGTGTCACTGACCATAAATTCATCTGTAAAAAGTGAGAAGAGCAGCAGGAAAGAAGGCTTCCTGCTCCCTCTGCGGGCGGCAAGACAGGAAACTGCTGCTCCAGTGTATGTGAGTACAAGTACCTCAAGACTGTACTTTAGTGTTTTAGTAAAAGTATTTACTGCCTGTCTGGACGTCTGTCACATGACCTCTGACACCAAGCTGGAAAACGTCATCACACACACACACACCAACGCACCATCATGTCAGCTGTAGGTACTGTGAAGGTGAAGTCATTGATCCGTCATGTGATTGATTTGTACACAGGTAGACATTCGGGGACACAGATGGAAATAAACGCTGAATTCTTTCCACCAATGGAATCTTTCATCAGTCGAGCTCAGGTGACAGGTGAGGTTTCAGAATCTGACCAATAGGCTGCATTTGTCCAACTGAACACAGTCTCCTTCGTGTCTCATGATGGTCCCCTGCAGTTCATCAGCCGGCCTGCGGGAGGCACTGTGACGTCATCGGAAACAGCAGCAGCGGATTGGATGAAATCATGCGAGCCGTTGATGCTCTGCAGAGCTTGTTGTTTGTGGCTGGAGGGATCGATTCAGAGGAGATGATCAATTAGATGATTCCTGTCACATCCGGGGATGTAGAGCCGCCCCCCCCCTCCTGCCTCCTCTCTCCTCATCCTCTCCTCCTGCAGACAGACGGACAGACAGACAGGTGGACCTCCTCCAGCCGCAGGTTTGTTTCCGGTTCCTTTGTGTTTCATCGGTTCAGATCTCAGATCAGTCTCCGTCAATACAGACAGCCTCGTTTTAACGCGGCGCGCGTGCGCGTGCGCGCGTGTCCTCAGTGAATAACACGGAGGTGATGACGTAACCGTCGGTGGGTGCGGGCCGTTTGTGTTTGGTGCATCTCGACGCTGATTGGCTGTCGTGCTGTGATTGGTGCTGTTGTTGACAAACATTAAAACATAAATGGATGAAGATGATCGATTGTTTCCTGTGATTAAATCTTCATCATTTATCATCACTTCATTCAGTACATTTACTGCAGTATTTTGAGGTACTTGTACTTTACTGACGTGTTTTCTTTTCATGGTTGTTTTGATGGAAGCGTGTTTATCAGTGATCAGCAGCAGTTATTGATCGGTACTGACTGTCCTCCGATCAGCTCGACCACGTGCATCATTATCATCATCACCATCATCATCATCATCTGCTGATCACAGCTGTGGCAGCACCAAACCAACATGGCGTCAGCGTCTGCATGTTTGCACTCAGCGGACTAATGGTGGTGATGATGATGATGATGATAAAGATGATGATAAAGATGATGATGATGACGGTGATGATGATGACGATGACTATGATGATAAAGATGATGATGATGATGATGATGACGATGATGATGATAAAAATGATGATGGTGATGATGATGATGATGATGATGATATTTTCTCCTTTTGTTCTCTTGACATCTTTTTTTTCGGTTTCTCACTTAACTGTTCACTAAGCCCCGCCCTCCTTGGTTACTGTTGCTACGCCTGCCATCTTTCTCTCGGCACCAGATTTACCATTGAAATCCGCAGCTACTGCAAGCTACAGCCGACGTGTCGGTCCTGAACACGTCTTTCTCTAATCTAAGCTAATGTAGAAAACTGCTAATGTGCCCACTGACGCCTGGTTTCTACTGCAGGTTGTAAGCTAGATAGCCAGACGTGCTAACATTAGCGGCTTCTGTTAGAGCAGATAAAAACAGTTTAATCAGTTTCATGTGTTTTAGGTTTTTGAAAATCTACAAAAGACTCTTCAGATATCGAGTCGTCCGGCGTCATTACCACCACGTCAACATGTAGACAAACGTGAAGCTCGACAGGCTGCTGCTTCCTCGTTACGGTTACTCATCTCTGATTGGACAGCTGCTGTTCAGTGTTCTAAAAATCACTTTTGTTCGTCTCTCTGTCTCAGTCATGGCAGCGTCGCCCGCCGTCGCCGACCTGTCTCGTCTCTATCAGACAGAGTTCATTCGGAGCGCCCGGGCGGTCGGCGTCCTCTGGGCCGTCTGTACGCTCTGCTTCGCCATCATCCAGGTGGTCGTCCTGGTGCAGCCGTCCTGGATCGGCACCACGGACACCCGACACCGGGGGGCGGGACCGGCCCCGCCCAGTGGAACCCTGGGACTGTTTGAGGTGAGAAACTGAGAAAAAGAAGATATTTAATTTGGGTTTTGGGATCCAGGTGTGACGAGAGCGTCAGGGTTTGTGTGTCTCCACATGTTGAACTGCAGTCAAAGAGAAACTCTTTAGAAAAACAGGAGGGCAGAGGTGTGAAGACATGTGAGCCAGATGGAGATGATGTTTACAACCAGCTCACAAAGCTAACTATAAAAAATGAACCTAAAATTAACTCAAATGGTTTCTGCTGACGAAATCCAGGAAGTTCAGACGACCACTTAACCTGTCTGTGTCCCTGTCTGCCTGTCTGTCTGTCTGCCTGTCTCCCTGTATGTCTCTGTGTCCCTGTCTGTCTGTGTCCCTGTCTGTCTGTGTCCCTGTATGTCTGTCTGTGTCTCTATATGTCTTTGTGTCCCTGTCTGTCTGTGTCCCTGTATGTCTGTCTGTGTCTCTGTATGTCTTTATGTCCCTGTCTGCCTGTCTGTCTGTCTGCCTGTCTCCCTGTATGTCTCTGTGTCCCTGTCTGTCTGTGTCCCTGTATGTCTGTCTGTGTCCCTGTCTGTCTGTCTGTGTCTCTATATGTCTTTGTGTCCCTGTCTGTCTGTGTCCCTGTCTGTCTGTGTCCCTGTATGTCTGTCTGTGTCTCTGTATGTCTTTATGTCCCTGTCTGTCTGCCTGTCTGTCTGTCTGCCTGTCTCCCTGTATGTCTCTGTGTCCCTGTCTGTCTGTGTCCCTGTATGTCTGTCTGTGTCCCTGTCTGTCTGTCTGTGTCTCTATATGTCTTTGTGTCCCTGTCTGTCTGTGTCCCTGTCTGTCTGTGTCCCTGTATGTCTGTCTGTGTCTCTGTATGTCTTTATGTCCCTGTCTGTCTGCCTGTCTGTCTGTCTGCCTGTCTCCCTGTATGTCTCTGTGTCCCTGTCTGTCTGTGTCCCTGTATGTCTGTCTGTGTCTCTATATGTCTTTGTGTCCCTGTCTGTCTGTGTCCCTGTCTGTCTGTGTCCCTGTATGTCTGTCTGTGTCCCTGTATGTCTTTGTGTCCCTGTATGTCTGTGGGATGTCAGGTGTGTGTGGAGTCGGAATGGCCGGTCCCGGACTGTCGTGGTGGTTTGTCCAGTCTGTCTCCTCTGCCGTCCTTCCAGTCGGTGGCGGTGTTGGTGGGAGTGTCACTGTGGGCAGTGTGGACCAGCGTCCTCTGTCTCTGTCTCTTCAGGTTCTGCAGCGCTGCAACCGTCTACAAGATCTGCGCATGGCTGCAGCTCACTGCAGGTCAGTTACTGGTTCTACTGGTTCTCCTGGTACCTGTGACAATTCACGCAGTCTGATGTCAAACTGGTGATCTCAGTGTTATGACTGTGTCTGCTGTGCTGGACGGAGGTGGGAGGCCGGGGGGGGGGTAATAAAGCTGAGTCACAGCAGGTTACAAACACCGACCAATCATGATGCTGTCTGTCCGTCTGTCCGTCTGTCTGTCTGTCGTCTGTCTGTCTCCTCAGGTTTCTGTCTGGCATTAGCTTGTCTTCTGTTTCCAGACTCATGGGAGAGTCCAGAGATGAGAGCTCTGTGTGGAGACTCTGTGAGTATTTGAGGACATTCAGAGTGTTTCTCTCTGCTGTCTGTGGATTCATGTTCCTGCTGAATTCATGTGTTCATTCATGTTCCTGCTGTAGATGTTTCAGCTGGAGCTCATTGAACTCCTTTATATCCTGTTGGTGCTTTAATCTACAACAATGCATCAGATTCTATGAGATCGTCACATGTTTGACCTGTATTCATGGCACTGATGCTGTATTTTTGTCTCCAGGTGGGCAGTTTCTCTCCAGGTAACTGTTCGGTCCACTGGGCCTACATCCTGGCCATCCTGGGGGTTCTGGATGCCGCCATCTTGGCCACGTTGGCCTTCGTCCTCGCCAACAGACAGGATGCCCTGCTGCCACCAGACGCCAAGGAGGGTGAGGGAGGGGTCAGGGCATCTGGGAGGTACAGTTAGCATCGAGTTAGCTTCTTGGTCCAGTTAGCTTAGAGTTAGCTTTAGAGTGAGGTTACCATAGAGTTAGCTGTGGGTCCAGTTAGCTTAAAGTTAGCATCTGACTGAGGTTAGCATAGCATTAGCTGCAGGTCCAGTTAGCTTAGAGCTAGTGTCTGACTGAGGTTAGCATAGCATTAGCTGCAGGTCCAGTTAGCTTAGAGCTAGTGTCTGACTGAGGTTAGCATAGATTTAGCTGCGGGTCCAGTTAGCTTAAAGTTAGTGTCTGACTGAGGTTAGCATAATGTTAGCTGTGGGTACCATCAGCCTCTGGTTGCGCTTAGCTTAGCACTTTGCTCAGCAGTGACCTTTAATAATGAGATGTGTGTTTGTGCAGTGACCACAGGTCTGCTGATGTCAGCGTAGACTCACCAGGTGAGACTCTTCTTCTTCTACTGTCACATTACTGTCTTTTCAAACTTTACACAAACTCAGACTATTCTCTTCCACTTGTTTCATCGTCAGAAGACGAGGTGACGAAATGAAAGTGAACCAGAAGAAGAATTCAACATTCCCCCTCCACCTCCTCCTCCTCCTCCTCCTCTCATCATCACCGGGTTTCCTGGCAACCATATCCAGCTTGATGTTGTCATGGTGAGGAAAAAAAGCTCACAAGGAGCAGGAAGAATCAGAAAACAGGAAAGTGGACAGGAAAGGAGACAGGAAACATTCTGCAGATCTGTTCTGATGGTTCATCTCATCTCATGTCGTCCCACAGTTTTCTGTTCAGTCTGTTCGTCTCTGGAGAGAGGAGGAGGAGGAGGAGGAGGGATGAAGAGGAAGAAGAGGAGTTCTCTGTCAACATGGCGGTTCTGCAGCAAACAGAAGTACAACATCTTCCATAAACTCATCGACCAATCAACTGTCAGCTGTCATGTTTATTCACATGTTTGTAGCCTAGCTTAGCACAAAGAAAGAAGCTGACGGAGAAGCTGACGGACGATCTCTAAGATTTCATTTTAAACTTGGTCCTTCGTGTCTTTGTGTCCTGGGGGACGACCTCGTCCCCCCTCAGACTTCAGTCCTGCATGCCGCTCTGGGTTTGGCCTGCTGTCGTGTAACGTGGATGGTTTTGTGGAAAACGTTTGTGTGCAGGTTGTTGTTGTTGTCTGTTTATTTGTTTGTTGTGTTCAGTCACATGAACATAAATAAAATGAATCACAGATTTCATCTGTTTCCTCTGCATCACTGACGGATGACGGTTATAGTAACCAGAAGATGTTACCTGACCAGGTGAATCCTGGTCCTCAGAGCAGAAATTTCAAAATAAAGCTGATGGAAAACATGATGATGATGTTTCCAGGTGAAAGTCTCTTCTCAGGTAACGTTACCTGTGTAAGTGAAGTTACCAGTTTGGAAGATGTCGCCAGTTTAACTGAAGTTACCTGAAGGCGTTACCTGACCAGGTGAGTCCTGTCTCACAGAGCAGCCGTTTCAAATGTCTGAGACTCTTAGAAATCAGAAACCATGTTTATTGAGCTTCAAGCTTCGTTCAAAACACCTGACAGAAAAATCTCAGCTCAAAGTGCGTTTAGCGTCTTCATCGTGTCACACAGTCTTCGTCACATCGTCTCCTCGTGTCAGACGATGAAGAGCAGGAGAGCTGACGGACATGTTTGACCCTTCACAGTAACACAGATCCTAAACGTCACGTTACTGGAATAACAAAGGAGGGAAGGAAATGAAACTTGGAAAATTCCACCAGGAAAAGAAATGAATGTAGTTAATTTTCACATGTGTGTATAATATTTATCATGAAGTACTGAAGTACCTCTAACTCTGAGTACTTCATGTATCTGCCGGTGAGACAGAAGAACGGAGGCGGAGGGCTTCGAGGTGGATACGGACTTTAATTCAGAGATAATAAAAGGTTTGTGTTTCACACAGACAGACAGGATCACGAACAGAGCTGCTGCACAAGCTGAAGTACATGAACACAACAGGAGCGGACCAATCACAGAGCTGACGAGCGGGCGCCATGACGCCACCGCTGCCCGCCGTCCGTCCGTCTTCTCCAGCAACAGATTCACGCTGATGGAGGGAAGGCGGAGTCAGTGTGAATCTGCTTTAACTGCTAATCTTTAAAGTTTCACCCTTTCATAGAGACGCAGATTGGGCGGGTCGACTTCAAGTCCCAGAGGCCATCGCTGTCAGAAACAGCCAATCAGAGAGCCTCAGAGGGTGCTGCTGGGTGACGTTGATTCTTTGTAGATTTGATAGATAAATTCATAAATTTGATCGATTATCTTTGGACTCTGCAGCAGCTGCTGAGGATTGTGGGTACTGTAGTTTTTAAAGGCACTCCACTGAGCAATGGAACGTTCAGAGAAAGTTTCCTGCAAAAATCATGTGACCTGGAACAAACTGGGCACAGGTTCTTTAAGTTATCCTGTGAGTTATTTCTCCATTCAAGCCAAATAAAAGTCAGAGAGCTCATCTTAAACAGAAATGAATTACGCTGTTTGTTTGTTTGTTTTTCTCATTTCTTCTCATGTTTGCAACGAACGACTGATCGGACACATTTTCACCAAAAGCAGCAAAAATAGAACAATAGAGGAAACAGAAAATCCTGAAAGATGTAAAGATTCACCTCCTCCTCATCCCTCCATCTTCATCTTTCCTCCTCTACCCTCTTCCTCTCCTCCTATTTCCTCCTCTCTTTCTACTCCTCCTCCTCTCCTATTCTCTTCCTCTCCTCCTCTCTTTTCCTCACCTCTCCTTCTGTCCTATCCTCTCCTCTCCTCTCCTCCTCCTCTCCTCCCCACCTCCTCTCCTTCTGTCCTATCCTCTCCTCCTCCTCCTCTCCTCTCCTCCTCTCTCTTTCCATCCTATCCTCTCCTCCTCTCCTCTCCTCCTCTCTCTTTCCATCCTATCCTCTCCTCCTCTCCTCTTCCTCTCCTCCTCTCTTTTCCTCACCTCTCCTTCTGTCCTATCCTCTCCTCCTCTCCTCTCCTTCTGTCCTATCCTCTCCTCTCCTCCTCCTCTCCTCTCCTCCCCACCTCCTCTCCTTCTGTCCTATATCTCCTCCTCTCCTCCTCCTCTCTTCTCCTCCTCTCTCTTTCCATCCTCTCCTCTCCTCTCCTCTCCTCCTCTCTTTTCCTCACCTCTCCTTCCATCCTCTCCTCTCCTCTCCTCTCCTCTCCTCCTCTCTTTTCCTCACCTCTCCTTCCATCCTCTCCTCTCCTATCCTCTCCTCTCCTCTCCTCTCCTCTCCTCTCCTCTCCTCTCCTCCTCTCTTTTCCTCACCTCTCCTTCCATCCTATTCTCTCCTCCTCTCCTCTCCTCTTACTCCCTCATGTATTCTACAATCTGATCAATCAGTATCTGGGGGTCATAGTTCAGGGCGGCTCTCCTCCGACGCCTATGACTCCCATGATTCAGTTCTTCCGCGGCGGTGGTTGCCATGGTATCGATGCGTTTCATCCTCTGCAGCCCGGCAGCCGGGGGGCGGAGCGTCTCCTCCTCGTCACCTTCCTCCTCCAGCCTCTTCACTCTGAGCAGAGGGGGGTCGTTGCTGGGCGACGGAGGAGCGACGTCATCAAGGGAGCGGCGGGTTCTCCTGTGGGCGGGGTTAACGGGCTCGGCTGGTGTGATTGACAGGTCCCTCCTCAACCGGCGACCAGATGAGATCACCGGGACGTCGTTAGGGCCGATGCTGGCCAGTAACCTAGCAACCAGACGTCTGAGGAGAAGCAGAGACACAGGTACCACAGGTGTGCGCTCCTCAGTCAGAGCTAGACCAATGATTTCATCACAGCAGAGGTCAAGCACGAGCAGACACCGCACAGGTGTAGTCACAGGTGTTCATCATGACAGAGCTCAGATGGTCATGTGACCTCCAGTTAAAGGTCATGCTAAGCGCATTTACGTAAGTTTATGATGAATATTTATTAAAGATGGCCGCTGCAGGTTCAGAGGAGTCGTTTGAGTTCATGTAGAGAAAGAAAGCGCCGAGGGTTTGGCATCGATGAGGTTCTAAAGGCGAACCAGGAGAGGGAGCGCAGAACAGCTGATCAGAACAACAGGAGAACGGCATGTCGATAGATCAATAGATCAGCTGATCAGCTGATCATGAGCAGCACGCGTCGCCCAGTGTGACGTTTCCTGTTTTTTATTGTTTAAAGGGTGAAGTTCAGAGTAAATAACAGGTAACCTGTGTTCAGGTGTCGGCAGGTGTCTGCCTCAGACCAGCCAACCATCCCAGACGAGGACGAGGACAACGGTCCGCTCACCTGAAGGACTAAACCTTCACTTTTTTACTGCAACATAAAGACTTGAAGACTAAACTTCACCTCCATGATCATGAAGAAACATGAATGTATTGATCTGTGGAGTTTTATGTATTGATCTGTGTTAAACTGTTTTTCATTTTCCTTTATCTTTGTAAGTAAACTAACGAGGAGGTCGAAGTAAACTAAAAGTAAATAGACCTAAAACAACAGGAAGACTTGGAACTGAGTGGACCGGAGGAGAATCAAACGATGAACCACAGCTGATCAAACGGAGAACGGAGTCTGCTCTGTGGTTATTCCTGAGTTCTGGTTTCAAGCGGCTCCTCTGAACCTGGACTCGGGTCCTCGCCGTCTGTGAACACCTACAGGCCCACGTGTGTGTTCTATATATTTGTTCTATTTGTAACAGAGCGGAGAAACAAGGACTGGTTGATGTGACCGAACGTGTCTGTGTGTGAAGGAGTCTTTCACCTCAGGGCGTCCTGGTCTCCTTTGTCCTGTCCGGATGAGACTCGTCCAGCCTGGAGTCTCTGTGGTCTCGCTCTCTCCAGCAGAGTCTGAGCCAGCTGAGGCTCCATCCTACCAATCACAGCTCATGTTATCATTTAGAACCTCAAACCATTTAGAACCACACATGAACCTGAACAAACTGGATACAAATGAACGAAGATCTTAAATGTTCTCAGACCCAAACCTGCTGTCGCAGGTGTAAACAGAAACAGGAAGTGGTGCCCACCTGTCCAGTAAGGCCTGAGCCAGCTGGGGCTCCAGGAGGCCCCACCAGGCAGCCGGGGGCCTCCCCATGTTCAGCCCCCGCCCTGTCTCATCGTAGTCTGGTATGGTCGGGCCCTTGAAGTCCCCCGGTGGCCCCTGATCATCCTCCTCGTCTTCCTCTTCCTCTACCACTTCCACGTCACCTGGGCCAACCAATCCACCGCTCTCTGCCTCACTCAGTAGGCGGAACAGAGCGGCCAGGTAGGCTGTGAACACATTCGATTGGTCGATTAGTCAAAACAACAGTAGTCCAAACGAAGGTGTGTGACGTGGTTACTGTTCCAACCTGCTCGCTGCTCCTCTTCCTGCTCCCGCCTCTGGTCCCTTTCCACCAATCGCTGCAGTGCCTGGTCCAAGCCCCGCCCCCTCCAGTCATCTGATTGGTAGTACAGGTCATTCACCCCGTCCCTTCCCTGAATGGCAGGGTATGACATCATCTGGTCCTCGTAAGGCAGCAGGTAACGGAGGTCTCTGCGCTGGCGTCTGGCTACGCCCACTGACACATCCAGGCCACGCCCCCCACCGCGAGCTGCAGGTAGAGACTGAGAGAGAGGTCAGAGGTCAGGAACAGAAGGAAGGTCACTTCCTGCAAGAGCTGAAGCCCCACATCTCACCTGTTCTAAGCCCCGCCCCTCCCCCTTTCAAACCCTGTGGAAAGATGAAAACATTGTCCTTCATTGTTTGATCGTCTAGTAAGCCAAAGGTTCAGAAAACATGTCTCCTGGTGTTCTATCCATCATCATCGTCACCATCACCATCACCATCATCATCATCATCATCATCATCATCACCATCATCATCATCATCATCATCATCATCATCACCACCATCATCACCATCATCATCATCACCATCTTCATCATCATCATCATCACCACCACCACCATCATCATCATCATCATCATCATCATCATCATCACCATCTTCATCATCATAATCATCATCACCACACACACACACACACACACACACACATACACACACACACACACACACACACACACACACACACACACACACAGAGTGCACCTCCAGTGTGACATCATGTTGATGAATAAAGTTTGACTCCTTTTGTCCTCTGTCTCTTGTCTCATGTCTCTTTCAGCTGAAATCTTAATTTGAGGCGTCCAGACCTTTAAAACATCCACTGAAGCTTCAGATCCCCTGCTCACATTTCATTGGCTGTTCAAAGTGTCAGTCATCTCAAACTCAGCCATGATTGGCTCGATCTACACACAGAAGAGAAGGCGGACCTTCACGCGACTCAGACTCTTATTGGCTCCTCTGGTTGCTAGGCTTCAGTGGAACTGGGGCCAAAATGGCGCCGATCCGCGTTTGTTTCCGGAAGTTGTAACGCGGGAAACACAGAGGTGGAGCGGAAGAGGAGAATATGTGTTAATTTAAAAGGAGAAAACGTCTTTCTGTGGATAATTTTCATGTTTTGGACTAAATGTCTTCACTGCAGTGGATGTTCAGGACCTCTGTGGACGTTTCAGAGCGTTTCTGTGGAGTTTTATGGACCTGTGGATGAATGAGAGACGTCAGCGGTGAGTGTCCTCCTTTTAATCATCACTTATTTTTCTGCTGCTGGTGTTTGCTGAGCCTCCTGCTGTGACTTTCATCTGGAAAAGGTTTGAATCAGTCGATTCAGCTCAGTCTGACCGTTGACTGCGTTTCATATGAGTGCCAGTGTGTGTGTGTGTGTGTGTGTGTGTGTGTGTGTGTGTGTGTGTGTGTGTGTTAATATGTGTGTGTGTGTGTGTGTGTGTGTGTGTGTGTATGTGTGTGTGTGTGTGTGTGTGTGTGTGTGTTAATATGTGTGTGTGTGTGTGTGTGTGTGTGTGTGTGTGTGTGTTAATATGTGTGTGTGTGTTAATATATGTGTGTTAGTGTGTGTTTGTGTGAACGTGTTTGTGTGTGTGGGACTGTGTTAATGTGTGTACGATCATATTCTGTATGATCAGTGTTTTCTGTGGACAGATGTTGTGGACAGACGTTGGTCCATTGTCTGTCCTCTCAGTGAGACAACACGTCCAATCAGTTTGATTCATACACCCCAGAATCACAAATCACAGTCTGGCTTGAAGGCCTTAAAACCACACCAGATGTCCTCTGACCCACCACCCAGATCACCCCCAAAAGACCTGTAACAAGGAAAGAAGAAGAAGACGAAGAAGATGAAGAAGAAGATGAAGAAGATGAAGAAGACGAAGAAGAAGACGAAGAAGATGAAGAAGAAGATGAAGAAGAAGACGAAGAAGACGAAGAAGATGAAGACGAAGAAGAAGAAGAAGACGAAGAAGAAGATGAAGAAGATGAAGAAGACGAAGACAAAGAAGATGAAGAAGATGAAGAAGACGAAGACAAAGAAGATGAAGAAGAAGATGAAGAAGAAGACGAAGAAGATGAAGACGAAGAAGAAGAAGATGAAGAAGATGAAGACAAAGAAGATGAAGAAGAAGATGAAGAAGAAGACGAAGAAGATGAAGACAAAGAAGATGAAGAAGATGAAGAAGACGAAGACAAAGAAGATGAAGAAGAAGATGAAGAAGAAGACGAAGAAGATGAAGACGAAGAAGAAGAAGACAAAGAAGATGAAGAAGAAGATGAAGAAGAAGATGAAGAAGATGAAGACGAAGAAGATGAAGACGAAGAAGAAGAAGACGAAGAAGATGAAGACAAAGAAGATGAAGAAGAAGATGAAGAAGAGGACGAAGAAGATGAAGAAGACGAAGAAGACGAAGAAGATGAAGTCAAAGAAGATGAAGAAGAAGATGAAGAAGAAGAAGATGAAGATGGATACGAAGAAGAAGAAGACGAAGAAGATGAAGAAGAAGACGAAGATGAAGATGAAGAAGATGAAGATGAAGAAGAAGACGAAGAAGAAGACAAAGAAGAAGACGAAGAAGTCGAAGAAGATGAAGACGAAGATGAAGATGAAGAAGAAGACAAAGAAGACGACGAAGAAGATGAAGACGGAGACGAAGAAGAAGAAGAAGTCGAAGATGAAGAAGATGAAGACGGAGACGAAGAAGAAGAAGAGGACGAAGAAGATGAAGAAGAAGATGAAGAAGAAGATGAAGAAGAAGACGAAGAAGAAGTCGAAGAAGAAGATGAAGACGAAGAAGATGAAGACGAAGATGAAGATGAAGAAGACAAAGAAGGCGAAGAAGAAGTCGAAGAAGAAGATGAAGACGAAGATGAAGATGAAGAAGAAGACAAAGAAGACGAAGAAGAAGTCGAAGAAGAAGATGAAGACGAACAAGATGAAGACGAAGATGAAGACGAAGATGAAGAAGAAGACAAAGAAGACGATGAAGAAGATGAAGACGAAGACGAAGACGAAGAAGAAGAAGTCGAAGATGAAGACGGAGACGAAGAAGAAGAAGAGGACGAAGAAGATGAAGAAGAAGATGAAGAAGAAGATGAAGAAGAAGACGAAGAAGAAGTCGAAGAAGAAGATGAAGACGAAGAAGATGAAGACGAAGATGAAGATGAAGAAGACAAAGAAGACGAAGAAGAAGTCGAAGAAGAAGATGAAGACGAAGATGAAGATGAAGAAGAAGACAAAGAAGACGAAGAAGAAGTCGAAGAAGAAGATGAAGACGAACAAGATGAAGACGAAGATGAAGACGAAGATGAAGAAGAAGACAACGAAGAAGAAGAAGAAGACGAAGAAACCCCAAGGAGGTGCTTTTTAATCTTTCTGTCCAATTCTGCCCTTTGAAGCATCTACACCGGACTAAACCTGAGTGTGTGTGTGTGTGTGTGTGTGTGTGTGTGTGTGTGTGTTTATGAGTGTGTATGTGTACATGCATTATGAGGATGCTGCCTGTGTCCAGGGAGACATGCTGTTACCATAGCAACATAATGAGCTCTTCTCTTCCTGCCTCCAGTAATTTGATTTTGTGTGTGTGTGTGTGTGTGTGTGTGTGTGTGTGTGTGTGTGTGTGTGTGTGCCTGTGTGTGCGTGTGTGTGTGTGAGAGAGGTTTGTGTGAAGGAGATAAAGAGAAGAGACATGGAGACGTAGAGGACATAGAGACAGACAAAGAGAATTATTGATCAGCGTGATCAGATTTATTAAGTTCATATCAAACACACGTTTATATGTCTGCACTTCTGAGGACCACCTGTCCTCTCAGTCTGCACGGCTGTTAACAGTGACTCAGCACACTGAACCGTGACTCAGCACCTTGAATAGTGACTCAGCACCGTGAACAGTGACTCAGCACACTGAACAGTGACTCAGCAGTAACAGTATCGGTATCGGTCCCGATATTGAAAAAAATTCTAGATGGGGTATCGGTGACAAAGGGCCCGATACGCAGGGGCCGATCTGTTCAGTCTAACGCTGAGCTGTAGGCGCTGTGAGTGGCGTCATGCGTGAGCGACACGCAGTGCTGAAGGACACGTGATGTGGACCACACTGTTTTCAAGATGGAGCTAGCGAAAGGATCGCCTGTCTGGAGCTTTTTCACACCAGCTCAGCCTACAAACTCGACGGCTACTTGCAATACCTTTACCGCAGTAAAAGTTCCGAGGGGCGGCGGTAAAACGTCAAGTTATAACACGACCAACTTAATCAAGCACCTACACAGATTTCAGGCCAGGGAGCACGCTGAGTTCACTGACCCGAACAAACAGAAAGGAGGCGGTGTGACCAGGGTTCTAAATTAACACCCGCCAACCCACCAAATGCGGGTTAAAATTCATATTGGCGGGTGTAAATAAAAACTTACTGGCCAATTTGGCCGATAATGCATTAGGCAATCATGTCAGTCAGAGCCGCTCTACAGTTCTTGGTCATTTGTCCCCTGGACAGTCCGTCCTACATTTCCCATGAACACTGTCGTAATGCTACGTGATGACGTACAAGACGCCCATTGGCTGTGCGCAGGCACACTACAGTCTGTCGTGCAACCGGCGCGAGAAACCACGGAAACGCAAACACAAAGAAGAAGAAGAAGAATGAACGGCGGCGTATGAACTGTAAAAAAGGAGACTGAGCTAGCTAAAAGTAAAAAGTAAAGTTAGACTAAATGCTGCGGTGGTTGGACAGACGTCTGGGGGGAGAAGAGGAAGGAGGCAGGGGATGAGAATGTCGACAAAGCGTGCGAAACGAAGAAAAGAAAGTTTAACGCTAAATGGCTGACAGGTCGTGAATGGCTTGTGTTTGATCACGAAAATGCCGTCATGTTTTGTAAGGACTGCCGCATGTACACGAAAGAAAAAAACAAGACAAATAATTTTGTGGTGGGGACTAATAATTTAAAGTGGAGGCAGTAAAGGACCATGAGAGTGCCCGAAGTCATCAGGAGAGCCGAAGGAGTCTGCAGTACTGACTGCTGCACTGTTTGTGTTTTCTAGTTGTAAATACATAATTCAGTTTATTACCAATGCAAGTGTTTAAGTCATGGCTGTTACTTATATATATTTCTTATTAAAGAAAGAAGGCAGAAACACTTGAAGTTGAAAGGAAAAATACATTTTATTAGGAATGTAATGATACTAAATACTTACTGGAAAAATGTCTTTTAGAAAATAATTAATCTGACAGCATTTTTTCTTTGTATAAATTAAATGTTTGCACTTTCTGTGTATATTTTGTTTCATGTGTTGTACTTTCTGTCCATTTTTCATGCCAACAATGTAAATAAAATGATCAAATGCATTCGGTGGCACTCATAATCTCTCTTATTTTCACCGGGAAAAAATTTGGCTAGTGGAAATTCTGATTGGCTGGTAACTTTAGAAGGTCACCAGCCACATTGGCTGGTGATCAAAAAAGTTAATTTAGAACCCTGGATGTGACGCAGCTAACTTTGAAGCAGATGAAGGAAAGAGGTGAAAAATGTCCACCTAACAGTGTGCAGGCAACACATATCAGGGAGAGGGTGTCCCGTGTCACTTTAAGGTCAACTGCACGCTGGCTGGAGGACAGTCACGTGCCACACGGTGCCACGCTCAATGCTACACACTCCCGCGGGGTCACACGCCAGCGAGGAGTTATCAAACAGTTATCAAATAAATAACTCAGTACATTTATATCTGTTTGTTTTTAAAAAGTCAAGTCTGATGCACAAAGGAGTGATTCGTCTTTTCCACAGTGACACGTACCGTTTGTTAGGCAATTCAGCGCAGTTTTCCTGTAGCGGTATCGGATCGGTATCGCCCATTACTAAACCTCAGATATCGGTATCGGAGGTGAAAAAAGCGGATCGGTGCGTCCCTAGTTACTGATTGGTTTCTTCATGGATGACTGATTACTTTTGTGTAACTTTCACCAAACTATCAGCAGAAGATCGAGCAGACGTGTTAATGTAGTACTAACGGACCTCTACCTTAGCTTACCTTATGATTGGTTCTGAGAGGACTTTTACGTCCAAGCTTGTCAGAGGTGTTTTTGTCTCATTGTAGCGACTGCAGCTGTCTGTCCAGACTTTGACCTTCACTCCTGCCGTCCTCTCCTTTGAATAAATCTATTTTAGACCTTTCTGAGCGAAAACGTCCGCCTGGAACGTGAACGGAACGTTTAATCGCAGTGGGCGCAGTCGCGTAGCCAGGATTTTTCAACAGGGTGGACTTTTGCGAAGTAGTGTGGGCCACTATTTTTTACATTTTTTTTTTTATTCCGATATAGGGAGTAGGCCTACAGCAATTGTTCCAAAATTAAAAAACACGTGATTTCATCACAGATCAGACGATTAATGCAAACAACAATGGGCGACACTGATAAGTAGGGATGGGCACCGAATTTCGGTACTTATTTGGTACCGACCAAATTCCCGCTGAAGTAGTGAGTATCGATTCACGGGAAATCCGTCGGTACCACATTTCGGTACCTGAACGCACTTTTTTTTTTTTTTTTTTTTTTTTTTTTACCCTGTACGCACCTTGACGTTATGCGTCGGCGAAAGCGGAGGACGCGGTGACGCGGTTACGTCAGTGGTTGCTTTATCTTCAGAGGCGGACCGTAAGCGCTCCATAGTCTGGCTTCATTTTATCAAGCTGGATGCCGACAACGCGCGGTGCAACATTTGTGATGCGAAGTGCAAAGCCAGCAAGGGAAACACGTCCAACTTGAGGAAGCACTTGGTTAAACACCAAATATTCCTCAAGGCGGAGGAGTGCACGATTTTTGACAGTTTAAAAACACAGGCTAACGTTACCACAGCTACCCGCCCGGCGTCAGCATTAAACGTTACCGCCAGCAAGCCTGCTGCAGCCAGCGGCTCGACACTTGCAGCCAGCTTCAAGGAAGGAGAACAACCGGCCCTTTTAAAAAGGTAGACGACGATGACGATGACGACGACGACGCAGCTTCAATTAGCATAATTTTATACAGTTATTTATTTTGAATCTATTTATTTTTAAGTTATTTACTTTATCCCCACACACATTTTTCTCAAGTTCTATGTTGGAGTTATTTAACTTGATGTTATTGAAGAATAAATGTTCAAAATTCCGAAGTTTTGACTATTTTTTTAAATATACAAAATAACTTTAATTACCAAACACATATCCCCCCCCCCAAAAAAGTATCGAAAACAGGTACCGAAAAATACCGGTATCGATTCGCAGGTACCGAGTATCGGTATCGTATCGATTCAGATGTGAAAGGCACCCATCCCTACTGATAAGTAGATCATACTTTATTCATCCCCGGTGGAATTAAAGGCACGACATACATGCATGCCTGTGATTTTAACATAGAACATAAAGACTTGTCAAATAGCTAGTCAAGACCATGGAGAACCATAGAAAGTAGCCTGGGCTAATTATGAGCAAAAACACAGACGCTAGACTAACGTTGTAGGCGTCGCAGAGAACGATCTGGGCTTTCCGGTTATTACCGTGCGGGGGGTTAGGGTTAGGTGGGGCTGAGTAGCTGTTTCCTGGAGGGTAGACAGGTCTGCAGGCGGACTGCTGGATGATGCTTGGTCCGTATCAGAGAGAGCTGAAGGGCTGGGGCAAGGACTGGACTGGACTGGGCAGACAGGTCGGCACGTGGACTGACGGGCAGAAGGGTCGGGAGAACTACTCACACTGAGAGGCATGGAGAGAGCTGAACGACAAGGACTGGAGGTGGTTGTGGAGGACGAGGTCGAAGGCAACGAGTCATCGTTGTCGTCACTGATCCTTTCTGTAGTGGTAAAATCTAATCTTGGTTTCTTAAAAAATGACGCCATCAATGTTTGTTTTGACATATTTGCAGTGGCCTAACAGTTAATAGCGCAGCTAACAGCTAGCATTCATTGCTAGCTTCCAGCGATTGTTGACACAGCTAACATACGCACGCTGCGGCCATCCACGTAGCTTTACCCAATCAAAATGAAGCACAGAAGATTAAAAATGGACAAAAGAGCATTTATATTTGTAACATAATGATACTTTATTGAAACAAAATTGATCTCACACAGTTTTGTATGATATTACTATGGGCTACTTTTTCGTTCCTTGAATTTCCAGTTAATACCGGGCACTTCTGATAGGGTGGGCCAGCTGTCAATCATCGTGGCACTGGCCCATATTGGCCCTTATATGGCTATGCCACTGCCTTGGCGTCAGGACGTGAAACGGGAGCAGTAACAGGAAGTGACGAGACGTCACGAAGATGAACGATGAACGTGAGACAGAAAGACGGAAAGTTTGTCCGTTTATGTGGCTGAGCGGGAGGACGCTGACCTGAACACTGCTTAGATTGACTGAATGTCCACGATCTGTTCAAAATCAGCCTCTGCCACCAGCTGTCTCACTGCCTGCTGTCTCACTGCCAGCTGTCTCACTGCCAGCTGTCTCGCTGCCAGCTGTCTCACTGCCAGCTGTCTCACTGCCAGCTGTCTCGCTGCCAGCTGTCTTTCTGTCTCTTTAAAGGCAGTATGTCCTGCTCTGTTTGGCTCTTGTGATATGGCTGATTGAGCGCTGCTTGTTGTTTGTCGGAGGTAAACAGAGACAGCAGGACTCTGGTTTATGTCCGTCACGTCTCACAGACTGAAGCAGGACAGACTCGCGATGCGTCCGTCATTCTGTCTGTGGGCCTCACGAGTAACTGTGAAACCAGCAGCATCAGGCTCCGGTCTGTCTGCAGAGATCAGACCTGGATGTGGACAGAGGTGACATGACTGAACCGGTCTCACAGGGGACACGTTAAATATGTGCTGTGTTTTGAGCCGACCAGCTCCTGGTTCAGGTTCAGGGAGACCTGTGTGGTCCGGTACTGACAGAGTCAGTGGACCACACAGTGGACCAGTAAGAGAGACAAAAGGATAAAGTACCACTGTGGTAGTTTTCAGCCTGTCTTGTCCCCTCGCTGTCTCCTGTCTCACTGATCATACTAACTCACGAACAGAGACATCAGTCAGACCAGAGGACGTGCAGGGGACAGCCACGAGTCAGACGAGAAGACGCTGTCTCTTAAAGACGTTTCCTGGGACACGAGACTGAAATCAAGCTTCAGCTTCACAGATGTTCATCATGTTCAGGTTAATGTGCTCACTGTCACACAGTCCTCACAAGGACAGAAGGCCACACACACACACACACACACACACACACACACACAGACAGTGTAATATATGGCCCTGTTGCCATGGGTTACTGTCTCCTGTCGCTATGGTAACAGAATCTGAAACGAAATGTTCCTTCCTTAATAGCGGCAACCTGTGCGCGCGCCCGCACACACACACACACACACACACACACACACACACACCTGAACACAAACAGCTCACTCAAACATCTGCGTTTCTCTCTCATTGATTAACCTGATCAATTAATACAGAAGGTGAAACTAAAGCATCAGAACACACACACACACACACACACACACACACACACACACACACACACTCACAGTGATGTAACAGTGTTGACTGACAGGTAGAAGATAAACAGCATCACTATCATACTGTCTCTCCCTCTGCCTGTCTGTCTCTCCGTCTCTTGCTGTCTGTCTCTCTCTCTGTCTGTCTGTCTCTCTCTCCGTCTCTCTCTCTGTCTCTCGCTCTCCGTCTCTCTGTCTGTCTCTGTCTCTCTGCACACGCTGGGACTTGTCCTTACCTGGACGCTGTGGATCAGAGCAGTGCTGAGCAGCAGGAGGCTGAGAGACGCCATTCTACTGACTGAACACACACACACACACACACACACTGCCTCTATCTTCTGACTCATCTGAGGACAGAGGGGAGCAGGGAGAGAGAGAGGGGGAGGAGCGATGATGAGAGAGAGGAGGCGAGAGGTGTTGAAGAGATGAGGAAGGAGAGGGAGGAGGAAACATTAGATACTGAGTGAGGAAAAGGGGGAGGGGGTGGAGAATCTATGAAATGGAGGGAGGAAACAAGAAGAGAGAGAGGAGGGGTGAGAGGAAGAGGAAAGAAGAGGAGGAGAGAAGGGAGGAGAAAAGAGCAGAAGGATAAGGACACAGTGAAGGAAATAAGGGAGGAGAGAGGGAGGAGCCATGAGACAGAAGGAGGAGAGAAAAATGGAAGGAGACATGGCAGAGGGGGGAGGAGAGGATGGAAGGAGAGAGAAGAAGGGAGGAAATAGAGAGAGGAGAGACAAACAGACCAGTGAGGAGGGGAGGGGAGGTGAGAGGAAGAGGGAGGGGCAGGGAGGAGGAGGACAGAAAAATGGATGAGTATCGAGTGCAGGAGGAGAAAAAAAAGAGTGGGATGAATTCATTCACTCATTCATGCTTTCATCCTGTCACACATTCATCTGTTCATGTCTTCATATAGTAATTCAGCAGTTCATAGAGCTGTTTGTTCATGCATTCATTAATAATTCACTCACTGCCTGCTTTCAGTCTCTCATTCATTCGTCCGTGTACTCGTCTGTTAGTTCATTTGTTCATCAGTTACTTCAGATTTCTTTGTTCATTTGTCTTTTCGTCTGTTCATCTGTTCCTTGTTTTGTTCATTCATTCATTCCTCATTCGTTGGTTCATCCGTCCATCGACCTGTTTGTTGTTTCAGTCACTCGTTCACTCGCTCACGGACACAGTCTGAGACGTCTGAGACGAGTTTGTCGTTTATTGAAACTTTACACTGAATTAACACGGGGGGGGGGGGGGTGTCTCCATAGCAACAAGTCACACACACATCATCATCACTGTCAACACCATCGCCATGGTTACCGATGCTGAATAGAATATCATCACACAGGAAGTTACATCACAGAGGAAGAGGAGGGTCACGAGGAAGAACATCAAGAAGAAGAACAAAAGAGTGGAAGGAGGAGGGAGGAGGAGGAGGGGGGGGAGGGGGGGGAGAGGAGGGAGACAGGAGGAGGGGGAGAGGAGGAGGAGGGGGACAAGACGGAGATCAAAAAGGAGGTGAAAGCAGAGAATTT
This sequence comes from Chaetodon auriga, assembly GCF_051107435.1. Taxonomy (NCBI): domain Eukaryota; kingdom Metazoa; phylum Chordata; class Actinopteri; order Chaetodontiformes; family Chaetodontidae; genus Chaetodon; species Chaetodon auriga. Next base: position 428,441 of record NC_135083.1, read on the forward strand.
GAGGAAGAATCTAGTTACAGGAGGAAGAGGAGGTGATGATGAGAGGAAGAGAAGAGGGTCAGAGGAGGAAGATGAAGTATGGAAAAGGAAAAGGAGGAGGCGGAGGAGGAAAAGAGATGCAGAGAGGAAGGGCGAAAGATAGTGTGGACAAGGAAGGAGGAGAAGAATGAAAAGAGAGGAGGAGGAGAAGGGGAGGTGGACAGTGAACAAAGTGTGAGGAGGAGAGAAACAAAGAAAAGGAGAAGAAAGAAAGGAAAAAGAAAACAGGAAGGAGGTAAAAAAAGAAAATAAGAAGAGTGAGTGATGGAGAGATAAAGAGGAAGTATGAACAGGGAATGAAGGTGAACACACACGCGCACACACACACACACAGGCACACCTGTACAGGAGAACAGGAAGTAGAATCACAGCGATCATCAGGTACAACACGAGCAGGAAACACGTCACCATGCGGAGGAAGATACGACGCTAACCCCCCCAAAAAACAAACAAACAACCAAACAGGAAGCATCAAGGTTTTTTTTTCTTGTTTTTCAGACTCAGAACTTTCCAGAAAGACTTTTACAAAAGCAGCTCACGACTGCAGCTGATTGGCCGAGAGCTGAGAAATAAAAAACAGCGAGCTGACAGAAACGTCCGTCTGAAGTTTGAACTCCGTCCTGTTCAGGAGGCGGCTCGACGTTACGGGAGGAGGACACACGGGACGCTCCCGTGGGTTCCTCAGGCGTCACGGCGTCACAGCATCACGGCGTTCTGTCGGTGCTCCATCGCGTTCAGCTGCGTTAAAGCTCGTTCCTAAACGTTACCTAAACGTTTCTCTTGTTAATTGACTTGTGCGGATTTGTCTTGCGCCAAGTTTGATGCAGCCTGGCGAGCTAACGCTAGCTAAGAACTGTAGCAGAAGCATTTTCATTTAACATTTTCAATTGTTTTATTGAGCCTGAATAAATGATGTGACTGCAGAGCGTCCACAGGAAGGGCCTCTGTGACACAGCCCAGCTGGCTAACAGCCACCACTGGTTCACCTGTGAGCTCTGTGCTCGCTGCAGGCATCTGGAATCCGCCCTTTAATTCTTCTTCTCTTACTTTGTCGCTTCTCAAACTGTGATCTTTGGTGAGACGCCACAACAACAGTTCTGACTCAGTGGTTCTTGACGTCTGTCTAAATTTACGAGAGCATCGTTCGCCAGACGCCGAGCGACAGGCCTGATGGTGACATTTCTGTTGTGTCAGACTCCATCAGAGCGGCGGACGTGCAGGATCACCTGAGCTGTCCAGGTGAGATGATGGTTCAGACGGATGTTTGCGCAGCGAGCTCTCAACTCCACATCTCAGAGAGGACTGAAGGACTGTCACAGCACGACGAAGCTGCAGCTCCATTAATCAAACACACAAACCGTGCAAACTGTAGTGATCCAGGTTCCACCGGGCTCGTCAGGAAGCTGAGTCCAGACTGGGCTTCCTGCGTCTCCAGGATGACATCACTTCCTGTGTTGATATTTACATGCAGCAAGACAAACAGCAGAGCTGGGAGGTGATGGTGGTGGACGCAGGCTTGTCGGGGTGAATCCAGTTTTATCTGGTGCTCATTTGGCTGTAGTTAGAATCTGGTTTGGATCTGGTTTGGATCTGACTTGGATCTGACTTGTCTGAGTGTGAACCCAGTCTGGACAGCTTCGTGATTGGCCCGTGTGAATCTGGTCTTGCGGTGGGGTACACGGCGGGGGGGCGGGGCAGATCATTGGGTTCAAGAGGAAACATGAACAAACAGTTGAGTCTATATTATATATCCGTTCAAAGTGATATCTATACAACACAAACATACATTCTCTCACAGATTATGTACTTTAATGACTCTTATCAACACCATCACTTGGTTCAGGTTTCTATTCGCCGGCGTCGTTGTTCTTGTCGTTGTTGTTGTTGTTCTTATCGTTTGGTGCATGGTTCAAGTTGTGGATTTGTTATTTATAACTCTGTTTTTTATCATTTACACATTGATTCATTATAGTCAACATCTAACCCCCCCTTTAACCTCCCCAGCCCAACCTTTAACGTTGCAGACAGACAGGAGTGTTGCATTGTGGGTAGGTTGCAGGCGACCCACTGTTGGTTCACTCCGACGTTTTCTGCGAGGCAAAGACAAACATGAGAGACGGTGAATTCTCTGATGGAGAACATGAAGACAGATCAAACGAACTGAACGAGAATGTGAAAATGACAGCAGGATTATTCCAGCGCTGCTAAAGCAATGCTAACAGGGTAAGCTAACAGCATCTGTAGCTACGGCTGGAGCACCACTCAGTGTTCATCAGAGGTCCACCAGCCACGTTCCCCTCCAACATGTCTGACGGAGCGTCATGGCGCTCATGTCCTCCAGTGATTCAGCTGCTGGCTCAGCCTGAACTGACACCATAAAAACAGCTTCTACCGCTGCTCTGAAACAGGAAGTGCAGTGACACCGAGCACCAGCAGGGGGGGCAGCTCTGTTCAACGGGGTGTGTACTGAGACCAGAGTCACATCAAAAGACGAAGACCAAATCAAAATTAGGTGCCCTGCTTTAGTCAGACCACATCAACCCACCGAAGGTCCCAGTACAGCCCAGACACAAACCAGTGTTCCCACATGTGAATATCCATCCCTGCTTTTATTGTTGCTTGGCTGGGATTATTTCACTGAACACGAATGGCTTTAAGAAAAAAAACACAGGGACACAATGTCACCATAAAACTAGACTTTGACATAGAGGTTCACGGGGCCCTTAGGCCCTTAGTCTGGTTTATCTTTACTGGTCACTACATAACAAATTAGCATTTTATCAAAGTAACTGGATGACAATAGTAACAGTAATCTCCACACTCATGACCTGGGGCCTTTAGGGCACCTTAAGACTCTGGGGCCCCGGGGCCTTGAGCAGAAGATGGAGGGATGATTCCCTTTGAGCTGCTGGGAGGCTTCACTGACAACAAAAGTGACTGAAAAAATGGTAATAAGAAGAGTGTTTTTGTTAGAGAAGAGTGTTTGTCCTCTGCTCTAATGGACAGAGTGCTGTGGACATGGACATTATACTGAGTTTGTATCACAGTCCTGGTCCACTGTCTCCTGATGGTGGTGCAGGAGGAAAGGTTGGGGGTCAAGAGAACCATAAACCATGAAAACATCCAAATAATTCACTTCCTCACAGGCTGCTGCTACTGTTATTTTAGATATTCTCACTTCAGTTTTTATCAGACAAACAGGAGCAAAGACAGCATTTCACCTGCTTCCTGTCAGTTCACATCTGATTGGAGAAGGAGGTGGGCGCCCCCTGCTGGCCGTAGCCCTGACCGTATTCTGCATCCTGGCGCAAACACAAGAAGCAACATGACACACAGAAACCATAATGCATTGCAATCAGACTGTAGAGAGTCTCTGGACCAGGATTAGGTTTCATCGCTGTTTGGCATCTGGTTTTCAGGTTTACCCAGATCACATCACAGAACACATCTCTTCTGGAATCTTTTGTCTCTCCCGTTTTCTATTAAATAGCAAATAGCAAACATAGAGAATGTGGGTCGTTTGCAGTCACGTGATGTTAAATTCAGATGGAGGGCAGGAGGTGAAAACTACAATGGACGAGATGGAGGAAAGTTCTCACTGTGCTAGTTTAGATGAAACTATGAGACGACCATAAACAATGCGAAACATCGGCATTATGAGCGTGTGTTATAGTTTTTCCTTCCTGCCCTCCTACAGTTTTTTGCCACAATAAAAGAATGACATTATCTGTCAACAACCTATTAAAGAAGCAGCCTCTCATTGTTTGCAGTTGAAAAATCAACTGCAGCAGATCAGATCAGCTGAAACTAATTCGCTTCCATCAGTAAGCTCATCACCTGGTTGTATCCTTGCTGGCTGTAGTCAGGTTGGTAGCCTCCCTGGTTGCTGGCGTAGGGGTCTTGTTCGTACCCCCCCTGCTGGCCGTAGGCGTCTGGTGCGGCAGATTTCTCCTGAGGAGGTGGAGCTCGCATGAAGGGAGCGATGATGCCCGTCTCCTTAAAGACGAACCAGAGGTTTCCTACCCACAGGATCAGGTTGATGAAACCAAAAGCCTGCAGGAGGAGAGGAGGAAGACATTTAGTCTTTGTCTGTTCAAATAAACAGAGTACAGATACGAACTCATGGACAGATTGATATCCCTTGAATAGTTGCACTGCGAGACTCAATACGATACGTGAGTTTCAGTTACAGTGAAACAATGCCTTCAGGAAATCCAGAACTATCCGATCACAGAACTCGTAAACAACAAAATGAATCTGATGTTCAGTGCTAACTTTCAGTATTTTTATATTTATATTTTGAATGTTGGTGCTACAGACATATTTTGGTTGGTACCAAAAAGTTTGAAACCCATCGCCATCCCACAGAAATCACAAGGTGCTGACCCAAACCAAATTACAGGTCCTCAGTAATCCACCTCAGTCTTTTTTACACTTTAACCAATAGAAGAGATTTTTCGAAACCTGAAGCCAGAGATTGGTGGGTCATTTAAATCAGCAACTGTCTGATCAAGGAACTGGTTAACAAGATTGTGACTCCGACCAGACAGCTGATGCCAACTTTTAGTACTTGACGGTTTTCAGTGTTATGAACTGACATCTGAGACCTTTGCACTCTGCCTGAAAATGGTGTTTTGCTGGACCGAGTCACTGCCCAAACTGAAGGAGTTGAAGTATCTTGACATCTTACTCAGGACTATGGACTGTGCTCAGAGATCTAACATGTCGTCCTGTCCTGAACCCAAACTACCCTGATCTGCAGAATTGTCGGGCTTGGTCATGGTCTTACCACAGAGGTGTTGAGTCCAGACATGACTGGATCGTGGACTTCACGGCAACGGTTCTCCTCAGTGTCGCAGGCTGAGATCAGAGTGATCACTTGGTCTGGGTCAGTCGCTGTCTTCACATCGGACAGACCTTTGGCCCAGGCGGCCGAACTCACCAACCACATGAAGGCAAACACTGCGGTCACGCCCAGGTCCTAAACACACAAGCTCACAGTGTATGAGGGACATTTTCATTCACCTGTGAAGGTCACCTGTCAGCGGAATCTTCAGTCAGGTAAGGTGTGAATGGGGTGGTCGGCTTATCTTGGACTTTTAGCTACTCAAAATAATGTCCTGACAGTTCAGCTGGAGCTCAGCTTTCATCCATAAAGGCTGCTTGTTACAAATACTTCTTCTGTATAACCCTGGAGAAACAGCTGTCACTATACCATCACTGTACCATTCAGACATTAATCTGACTTGTTTCACACCTGTCTGAGTCACATTTTCAGCTGCATTTTGGCGGACGACTCAGTGCATTACAGATGTGAGCCTGTAGAAGCGTAAACGAAGTGGAGTACGTGAAGGTTGGTTTGTAGTGTTGCCGCTTCGTTCATTCCTCTGCTGAGCCAAACAAATGGAGGCTTTGTGCTCTGACAGGTGTGCAACATGTCTTCCTCCTCGTTAAGTTCCACTCTGTGACATTATGCCGGTAAACTTACGATCAGGGGACCCTTGTTGTTCTCCTTGTACTTCTCAAAGAAGAAGATGTAGATGCTGAGAGCCGCTGTGGAGTAGAGAAAGGCGAAGACGCCGATGGTGACGAAGAACTCCGCAGAGGACGAGTAGTCGCCAACCAGGAAGAGACGCTCTTTGTTCCCACCCTTACAGGTGGGGGCATCAAAATACACCTGGTGGAGTCTGAGAAAGGGAGAGTCTTTTTAGTCTTTTTAGCCACGTTAACAGCTTGACGGTGAAGTCTGTCAGTCCAAAACGATGTTCGATCGAGCGCTGTCACGTTCGGTTTGAATGTTAAAGAACTGTTTCCTGATCCTGAGATTTTTCATGCTGCGTCATAAACGGGCCAAAGTTTACTCGTCTTGTTCAACACAGGATACTTCTAAAACTAATGACTGACTTTCTGATGACTGTGTTTAACGACTTAATGACTTTTTGCCAACATCCTATCATGGTTTTGGTTTTGCTGTCACGTTCGGTCTTGGTGTTTTGAAGAGCAGCCGTTTTCAGAGAAGAAGCTGAAGAAGCCTCAGTTCACAAACAGCCGACACACTCAGTCAGAGACCAGCTGGTGGAGGAGACCAAAACCAGAGCTCAAAGAGAGAGAAGACTGGACTTCCCTTCAGTTCATATTAACAGTAACATGGTTCAATAAAATGAAACAGTCGAACATGAACGTTACTCCAGTCTGACAGCGTAGAACTGAGCTGACGTTCAGCCTTACAGGTCCTAAACAGGCCACCGTATAGAAGACGAAGCCTTTAGCTTTCTACTTTCACTGTGCATCTCTTCTTTTACTTCCTTTTGCTGTTTTTGTTATTGATATCATAAGAAGCTTCTAGCAGCCATAAATATTTCACTGAGTCTATCACAGCTTTCATTGACCAAAATCTGTTTAGTCCAGTTAAGTCCAGTCTTTGGCTCAACAAGTGTCCATGTTAGTCCTTTTTTGTCTAGATCATCGAACTGAAATTTCAGATTCAATAAAGAAGTTGGACTTTCTCCGCTTGCCTCTCTCTGAACTGTATATGTTAATGAAGTCATGTTCAACAGGCAGCGTGTGCTGAACTGAGTGAGTCCTTGTCTCGTCATCTTTACTTTGATTGTGTTTTAACTTCATGTTCAGCATCAGTCTGATCAGTTTGTGATATACTTCAAAGAACACGTGGAGCTTCAGTCTAAAGCTCTGTCATAGTTTTTGTCAGTATTAGTAGAGTGATTCGTGTTGTACTGACCTGAATGGATACTCAAACTCCACCTCTATACTCAGGTCGCTGTCAGTCCGGTTCCTACACTCCACCGCCATCCGGAACATCCCAGAGTAACTGCCACAGGTGGAGAAGGCAAAGATGGCGAAAAACTAGAAGAGGAGCGACAAAAAATGTAAGTAATAATGCAGAGAAACATCTTTTCATGATTAAACCGGAGTCGACAGACATGCTAGCAGCTCTGAGAGGCTGTAAGCTACTCAGACATGGTGCTTTTGTGCGAATTGCTAACATCAGCCTGCTAACATGCTCACAATGGCAATGCTAATATGCTGATGTTTAGCAGGTATAACGTTTGCGATGTTCACAATCTCAGTTTAGCATGTTAGCATGCTAGCATTAGCTAATTGTCTGTAAACTTTATATCCAGCTGAGGCTGATGTCTTGAGCTCAAAAACCAAAGTTTTGGAAACATTAACATGTTGACCTGATGGTGGCGCCAGATGAAAAATCAGCAGAGTTATCAGAGTTCATCCTGAGGGAACATGAACGCCTGAACCACGTCATCTGGTTCAGACGTTCTGATTCAGTTTCCCACTTACTCTGGAAGATAACTCGGCCTTGAATGATGAAAGAAAGAAAAACCAAATCCAGACTTCTGATTAACTCGTGATTCTCACAGCTGTTTATATGGCAGAGATGCAGGACATAAGCAAGCCTTTGCAGTCACACTGGGAACATTTTATTTCTTAACACACCGTTGTTAAAAAGTTCTAGAATCAGAACGCACTGACCAATAGAACCTGCAGAACGCTTCCTGCTTTGTCCCAATAATTATTCCAGCCAATGAAAGAGAAATTATGAACAACCTGCCCACATGTTGTCGAAGCAGAGGAAGTGTTATGATGAAGCTCCTGCAGGATGATGACTCATCATGATGATGATGACTCATCATCACGTCTATCTATAGACTCACTGTGAGAAGCTCAACCTGCAGCTCAGTGAGGAATCTAACCAGCAACCCTCACAGTGTTCATGCACTGCTCAGCTGCTCTACAGTTCATCACCACCATCATCATCATCATCATCATCATCATCATCACCATCATCAACACCATCATCATCATCACTGTAATCACCATCATCATCATCATCATCATCATCATCATCACCATCATCAACACCATCATCACTGTCATCACCATCATCATCATCACCATCATCAACACCATCATCACTGTCATCATCATCATCATCATCATCATCATCATCATCACCATCATCATCATCATCATCATCACTGTCACACACACACACACACACACACACACACACACACACACACACACACGCACAGTATCGATGAGCAGATGGTCACAGTCAGACTTTCTGTCCAATCCCTGCTTGGCATTCTGTGTGCTCGTGTGTGTGTGTGTGCGTGTGTGTGTGTGTGTGTGTGTGTGTGTGTGTGCGTGTGTGTGTGCGTGTATGTGTGTGTGTGGGTGTGGGTGTGTGGGTTGGTGGGTGGGTGCAGTGCTGCGGGGGGAGGGTTTCATTGTGTTGCTAAAGGTAACTTTCAGAATTTTTTGGAAACATTCTGAGAAAGATTCCAGGACATTTTTGGGAATGTTTTGAAAACATTGTGTTTACTTTTCAGAATGTTTTGGGAAATATTTCGGAACACTTTGAACATGCTTCCAGAACATTTTTAGAACAGCGTGTTCTGGGAACATTATCAGGATTCGGTAGAATTTTTAAAACACTTTAAAAGCCTTTTCAGAAAGTTTCTGAACATTTTGTGACTCTCAGTCGGGTTAAAAACTCAGAAATTTCAAACTGCCTGTTCATCAAACTTCAAACATCAGAGCCCCTGAATCAGTCCCACTGTGGACCGACACTCAGCTCACAGCAGACTTACACACAAAACACGTCTGGTGGTGTGTTGGTCGGATGAACTCACCCATTCTAAGGCCTTAATGAAGCCCAGAGGAACCTTCAACACCCGGAACTGACCCTGGGCCACCAGCTGTAGAGAGACAGACAGCAGATACAGCATTTAGTGTTAGTTTGAGGTCCATTCATTAAATCACAGCGCTCCATACTAATCAACCAGCACTCACTGTAAAACAAAGTTCACATGGTTGAACCAGGGGTACAACATTTCAGGAAGCAGTTAGGCAAATTTGTTAAAATACAAAAATAAAAAGGAATGAAATACCCAACAATATCAGTAGATTAAAATAATAAAACAGATAATCTGTCGGTGTTCCTCCACTTATTTGGGATCGCGGTGGCGGCAGGCTGAGCAGTGTAATCCAGACATCCCTTGACCCAGCAATGCTTGTCCTGATCCCAAGGCGTTCCCAGGGAGCCCTGGGTCTACCTCCCCCGGGGGGGAGGTAGAACCACCTCCCCGGCCTGCCACTCCACAGGCCCAACTTCCACACTGAAGAGGCATGCCAGCCAAGGCAGTCCAACAATGCCCAGAGCCTTCAGTATCTCACAGAGAACCTCATCCGCTGAGGAGCTTCTTGACTACCTCAGTGACCTCTGCCAGGGATATGGGAGAGACTTCCTCCAAGCCTTCAATCTCTGCCTACTTCACAGAGGATGTGTTGTTCAGGTTCAGGAGCTCCTCAAAGTTCTCTTTCCACTGCTTGACAATATCCCCAGTCCGGGTCAGCAGTTCTCCTACCCAGCTTAACAAAGCCTGAGCCAAGCCCTCCTTACCCTTCCTGTGTCATTGAACATTTTGCCAGAACTTCTTTGAGGCCAACCAGAAGTTCTTCTCCATAGTCTCACCATGCTCCTCCCAAACCTGGGTTTTTGCTTCAGTGACTGCTAAAACTGCAGCCTTTCTGGCCTCCCTGGTTCAGGAGAACCTTGGACCAACAAGAAATTGGTACAGATGTGAAGTGAAGACCTCACAAACAGGGGGCTCTGCCAGATGTCCCTAGTTCACCCTCACTACAAATTTGGGTCTTTCAGCCTCTCCCACCATCTGATCCAAATCACCACCAGGTCGTGATCTGCTTTGCTCCTCATTTCACTTTGTGTCTAAGATATATGTTCGCAGGTCTGATGATGCAACCATAATGTAGATTATTGACCTTTGGTACCAAGTACACTTGTGAACTGGCTTATGCTTCAAAATGGTGTTTGTTTTGGTCACTCCATGCCTAGCACAGAAGTCCAATAACAACAAACACTACTCTGAATCAGATCGTGCAGGCCATTCATCCCAGTCTCCAACCTCCAGGTTTCTCCATCGTTGCCCATGAGAGTGTTGGAGTCTGACTGTAGAACTATGGAGTCCCTAGATGGAATTCTTTCCAGGACGACACCCAGAGACTCCAAGAAGGCAGGGGCCTCAGAGCTGCTGTCCAGTACATAAGTCAGAGCCTTCCTCTTGCATAGAGGCGACCCCTCATTCTCTGGGAACACCTCCTATACAGCAGCGCCCGGCCCAGTTTTGTGAGTATCCCTGCACCCTGCTAGCACCTTTCAACCAGTGAAACTCTGGAGGAGTCCAGCCCCTCTGTAGAAGTTTGGTTCTAGAGCCAGTGCTCCATGTAGATGTGATCCCAACTGTATGTAGCTGGTACTGCTCCACCTCCTGCATCAGCTCCAGATACTCCCTTGGTAGAGACGTGACTTTGCACGTCCATAGGATCAGTCTGCAATTCCAGGAGTCACCTGGGACCCCATCTTTGTCTGCCATCCGGCTTGCAAAGCACCACACCCCAGTGCCTATTCCTGTGGGTGTTGGGCCCACAGGGCGGAGATGTAATTAGTCTGGCCCCTCCCCTGGAACCAGCTTGCCTTGGGAGGCCCCACCAGGTGCACTTTGCCCCTGAAGCTGTTCCTTCAAAGAGTCCCTTTTTAAACCTCCATGACAAACTGAACAGAAAGATGTTGAACCCAACCAGAGGATGTCAAACTGAACAGAGCTAAAACATCCTTTGCTAACACGGGACCGCTTCCCATCATGCACTGTGTCTGACATGAGTAAAGTGAAAAAGCTCCACCTGCTGCTTCTTTTAGGTTTCAGATGTGCTGATAAGAACGTGACAAAATCTGCTTCATTAAGAGAAATACTCTCTTATGAAGGAATATTTCGAGGACACAAGGTTTGTGCAGCATGTCAGAGGTCAGTCAGCGCCCTGCAGTCAGTCTGCACAAATAGACTTGATTTAATATCAGATGAATCGATGGCGCTCTGCTCCTCAAACAAACAGCCGTCTCTCTTCTCAGGTTTCATTTTCGCTGTCACTACAGCTGATGTGACATTTAATTTTCAGATCTCAGATCAGGTACACCACTGTGTCTGTCCGTGTCAAAGACACCAGAGTCCGTGAAAAATCTGGAAGTGTAGAGAAATGTCTTCATGATAGTGATGATTAATAAAAGTAATAATTAATTCAGTCATTAAATATTGTCACCTTCATGCAGTAAAAGTAAGCTTCAATGTCAGAGCAGCATGTTACTGTTGGAGATGATAAAGTTCCCAAAACACTTGTAAAAACGTTCTGACAAAGAAAACACTGCTCATAAGGAGGAAGTATTCAGTATCTCACAGGAAAGAAAGCTACAATTAGGGAAAGTAAATACAGTTTTATGATACTTGTACTTTGGTTTCTTTCCTTAATACTGCAGTATATGTCAGAGGGAAGTACTGGACAGGTTGATTACTTCATCAGTTAAACGTGATCAGATCACAAACTGTGCTGCACTGTTACAACAGAACACACTGCTGACCCTGAACGCAACATCACACTGCTGCACCACCAACAAGAACCAAATACTGTAGTACATGTGGTAGTGCAGCCCGACTGCAAACACAAGTACTTCTACTGCGATACATTAAGTACCGTTAGCTAACAATACTCATATACTTCAGTACAATTTGTCTCGTAATGGAGTATTTTTCCTGGGCCCTTCAGAGTGATGACAGAATCTCATCTACAGAAACCACAAAGAGAAAACTGGAATCAGCAGATGTTTGACGTGAAAAGAGCAAAATGAGTCAAAGACGTCAGAATGTTTCCAGAAAATAACCCAAACGAGCTTCATTGAAATATTACCTCTCGTTCCCTTTAACTGAACCATCCCCACAGAGTTCTAATGTTCTCAGACTGGTCCAAGAACGAGGGGCCCTGACAGGGGCCCTGCAGCTGGTTTCAGGCCTGAGAGCCCCGATCAGGTCAGCGTGGCCCTGAATCCACCGCGATACTCTACAAGTGAAATCTGTGAGGAACGTTTGAGATGACATCTCTTTGGTTTGAGGGTCAAGTTTGAGATCAGCAGCTCGGAAACATGATGGAAAATATCAGAAAATAACAGAAAATATCAGATAAAAACCCAGAAAATATCAGAACAGAACAGAGAATAGCAGAAAATAAGAGAAAAGAACAGAAAATATGATGAGATGATGAATTAATGTGACAGAGACACAAACAGCCAGTGCTGACATGAAGAGAAGAAGCTCTGAAACCTGCTCTCAGGTCACTGTAATACTGCAGTATTACTGCAGTGATACATGCTGTCGTAGGATTTGAGGAATATTCCAGTAAACACGGACTGTTTTTTCTGTCGGGCTCCATCTTACGAGGCAGCAGCTGCTGAGGAGGAGGAGGAAGAGGAAGAGGGGGAGGAGGAGCAGGTGTACACGGGTTAATCCGGGTGAGACCGGGTTCAGGAACACGGGAGCGGGTCGGCGGGGAAACCGGGAGAGTCCGTGAGAACGGAGCCGGTTTAGACCCGCAACAACAACGTCTCCATCACCAGCATACTCCTCCTCCTCCTCCTCCTCTGGCTGCCATTTTACACACACACACACACACACACACACACACACACACACACACACACACACACTCGTCGTGTCCTCACGCGAACAGCTTCACAAACATCGACGTTTGGACGGTTTGTGTTTTTGGCTCCGTCCTCCTGCAGACAGAACGCAGGGCTGGAAGCCCACGACAGCCCCGCTCCCCCCTGCCTGACCGCCAGCAGAACCCCCACAGAACCCCCACAGAACCCGCAGGACCCGCACAGACCCAGCGGCGGGTCCCGTTCAGTTCGCACATATTAAAGATGGAGCGCGTCCATGTTTTTGATGTCTGACTAACGAATGAAAGCAGAGACGTTTCTGAGCTTCGTCTCTGGGAGTCTTCGGTTCTCCGCTGCGGCCGACACACACACACACACACACACACACACACACACACACACACACACACACACACACACACACACGGACGTCCGTCGGGCCGCGCGGACACACGACACAAACACACCACGAGCAGCTGCGAGCGCACCTGAAGACACACCGATGGACAAAATGAGACAAAAGAATGGAAGAAAAGCTGCATGTCGGCTGTTTGTACCTGATTTACGACGTCCATCCTGCCGCCTGTCGAGAGGAGCGAGAGGAGATGGAGGGAGGAGGAGGGGGAGGAGGAGGAGGAGGAGGAGGAGGCCGCCTCTGTGTCCGCGTCATCTCTTTCTGATTTACTATGAATCAGAGAACCGGCTGCTCTTCAGATTTATCTCTCATAACATTTGATTTACACAGAAAAATAAAGACAATGCGGATCGATCCGGATCTCTGTTGATTATTGATCCGGATCCAGTTTGTGACTTTTGTCAAAGAACCGTCTTCACAGTGAGTGTGTGTGTGGTGAGACAGACTGTCCAACAACCATTAAGACCAGAAAAAAAGTCAAAGCTTCACATGCAAAGAAAAGACGTGAGACATCATGAGGGTCCATCAGGTCCTCCTCAGTGCTGCGTCCTCACAGACCTGCACATGTCTCCTGGTTGTCTTCTGCAGGTCAGGACATGATGTTTGACTGGAAATGAGTCCACTTTAAAAAAGCTGAGACCTCCACCTGTCCCCAGGCGTCTGTCCCCAGGGGACTGTCCCCAGGCTGAATTTTACTTGATTTAACGTGTTCAAAGTTTGTGTTTTCGCTCCATTCGATGATTCACTGGTTTTATTTTCCGTCTCGTCGTCTTTATTTTCAGTTGTATTCTTTTTAAGTTGATTTGATATTTTCTTTCTTTTTTGTTTATTTGATGTATTTTTATGTGATTTCATTGTTGTAAAACACTCTGAGCTGCATTTCTTGCATAAAGTGATGAAGAAATAATCTTCATCATCATTATCATTCACACAGACCGTGTCCTGTGCGTACATGTTGTTCTAGATTTGTGGACAGGCTGTATTGATGACTCAGCAGCTTTGAGCTGAACACAACATCAAAATGTGTTGGACTTGACCTTTGAACCGACTGCTCGACTCAGAAGACGTTCTGGAGCTTTTTCTCACCTCTCGTGGTCTTCATCACGTTTGTCCAGTTTGAGGCTCATTCGATATTTTCTGGACTGAGTCCTTTTAACTTTCATTCATCTTTAAATGAAGATGTTGGATGTGGAGACGCCTTCGACCAGCTGAGACTCGTCTTCAGCCGGTGGAGACATCAAAGCTGTGGAGAGAACGAGAAACGTCTTTGAACTGAAGCTGATGGACCAGCCTCGGGGGGGACGGCTGAGTCCAGATGTTGAACCTCTGGACTCTTTCAGGTCAGACTGAGTCTCCTGCAGTGACGTCCGTCAGACAGCAGAGGGAGCTGAGAGGACATCAGCCCTGACCATCATCACCATCCAGAGACATGCCCTTATTTTGTCTTTTAACTTCCTGTCTGCACAGGAAGTGGGCTTGTGTCTCTTTGTGCACTTGACATTTGATCAGCTTGACTGCATTTGATCAGATTTCTGATGTAACGCAGAGCTGAAGGACAGACAGACAGACAGACGGACGGACAGACTGACTGACTGCTCTGGGATCAGCTGTGATGGTCACTGTGTCCCTGGTCCATTGTGTCTTTATAACAGCAGTCTGAGTGGACGTTCAGAGCGTCTTCATGTGTCCTCACACCGAGTCGCTCACAGTTTAGACTCTTCTCTGTCCTCAAAGTCCACCCTTTCTATCATGGCTGTGGGACAGACTCATTGTTGTGAATTACATTATTATTATTATTATTATTATTATTATTATTATTATCATTATCATTATTATCATTATTATTATTCATTGCATTATCAATAAAATAGACGTTATCTGTCTCAGCTGTTTTCATTTGTGTTGATAATTCAGATTTAGTGATTTTGAAGAAAACAAATACTGTTACCGCTGAGCTAGCCGAGCTAGCCACAAGCCGCAGACCTGATTGTGAATCAGCTGGACGCTGTGTGTAACACTTAATTGGTGATTGCTGATTTGGAAATCCTTCCGACCTGTAAGAAGATCTTTAATGTTCAGTCTGAGAAACTTTATTGTTTGCTGTCAGCTGTCGGTTTAAATAAAGTTGGTTCAGGGTCAGTTTCCTCTGGGCTCCATCAGCTGTTCTTCCACGCTCTGTGGACTCTGACTGATGGAGTGAGACTCTTTCTCATTCCTCGTGTCCCTGAAGAAGACGTCCCCTGGACGGCAGCATGTCCCTCCAGGACCTGATTGGACCTTCTTCTCAGATGTTTTCAGAAACATATTTCAGTGTTTTCTTTGGCTGAATGAGAGGGTTTGTGGCCAGGCCACTGTGTCCTGCTCACAGTGCGCCACCCAGCGGCCGGAGCGTCCGATGGGCCCAGTGCATTCTGGTTATTGTAGGTTTTCTACCACAGGCCACTTCTATGAAAATGTCCCTCTAAGGCCACTAAAGACAGACTGAACAACAATATGAGCCCGTTTTTAAAGAAACATCTGATTATCACGTGAACACATGAAGCCAAAGAAAAGAGATCTTCTGTATTTTTAGTTCTGTCAGAAACATCTGTGGCTTTGAACGAGCTTTTCTTACTTCTGGTTTCACTCTCTGTTCAGCTGACTGCAGCCGAGAAGCTCAAACACTCATATCGTTCATTTAAACACTGAACCAGAAAGACAGTGTACTGTGGTTGGAAAGAAGATGGAGTCAGACAGCGTCTTGTCTTCAGTCTTTATTTGAGGTAAACGAAGGTTCAGACCGAGCTGTTTCTCAGCCGAACGTGGCAGCTCTCAACATCTGAGGGGGATTTTTGGGGGAATCCAGGTGTGGAATTAAAAAGCCCTTAACTGCTGGGAAACTGTCCGAACAGCTGGAAAGAAAAGTCAAAGGTGACGGAAACACAAAAGTTTAGACGAGACATAAACGCCACCGGACTGTTGGAATGAAAAGAAACTTTCAAACATTAAAAAAAAAAGAAAATACAGTGAACAAACACTCAGCTTCTCTGGTCCAATAGAAAACAAAGAAACAAAAAGGTCTTCTTAGCTCGTGTCCCCTTCAAGACTAAAAATACACACGAATGAAAATGACAAGCGTCTTCGTCCACATGGGGACGTCCAACACGTCTCTAAAGACATGGGCGGTTGGGTCAGACGTGGAGACTCAGCTGACGGGATCAGCCCAGACACCTCTGAGGGCTCGTTCACTGAACTCACTGCTGACTTTCATCGTTGTTTGTTCTCGTCTGTCTTTTACGTGAAAAGTTCAATGTTGGTCGACTTTGAACTCAAACCTCACTCACAAACTTTTCCCACATTCTTCAGTCTTTGTCTCGTCCTCGGTGGTTTTTGTCAGAAACAGGCCGTTTGGACTTGAGAAAAGTCGCTGACATGATAGCATTGTAGCTGGCTATTTTTTTTAGCTAGGCTTTCTTCATTAGTGTCAGACATCTTTCAAGTTGTTGGTGTATTTTTCACTTTTGATCTAATGAGGCCAGGAACCGAGCGCCTGATGCTGCTAACATGAATCAGTTCATGACGGCGTGTTTGATGAATGCCACAGCTAAGCTAACAGTGCTGCGTGAGCGGCTGCTGGACGTTAGCTAGCTTCCTGCCAAGTGCCACAGCCTGAGTGCAGCGACGTTTGTTTAAATACCAGAACGAATGTATGACGCACGTCTGACTGAGCTGTGGCTGATCACATGATCCATGTTAAACTGACCACATGATTGGTTTCGTCACACTGAGTGACACAGCAGTCAGCCAAACATGTCGCTAAGTAATGTTAGCATCAGGCAGTACAGTGGACCACGTTAGCTTAAAGGCTACCGGCAGCTAATGGAAACTTTTCAGGTGGAATGTTTTCATGCAGGTTACTTTCATGAGACAACACCATGAATCAACCAACACACCTTAAACATCAGTATGACAACTTTGACCAGTCCTTTTTTTAAAGTACTGGCTCTATGACGCGTTCATGATGATTGGATCTTTTGTTTCACTTAAAACAATGACAAGAATTGTGAATGAATTTGTAAATTGCGAAATTCTGTTTCTTCACGTAGAGAGAAGAGTCGTTCAGGTGCACTCTGGCAGCACTTCTCCCATGTTTGAGACAGAGTTTGCATTTCAAGCTAATCGGTTATGGCACAATCTTTATTTAGCTGGTTAGCGCTAACTAGCTCCATCAGAACTCAGTGCCACGTAAGAGTAACTGCCTGAGCATTTCCTCCTGCGGTTAGCTAGCAGTGTTTGGCTCTTGCTGTTGACCTTGAGCTAACGCTACACAGCTACTGGTGGTTACTGCGCTATTAGCTAGCATTGGTGTGTTTTTTCACCCTTGATGTAGCTCAGTTAGCTTCTGGTAAAGTGTTTATCATTAATTGAATTATGACAGCTGACACAAGCTAAGAGTGCTGAGCATGTGTGGCGCTTGAAGTTTGGTGTTTAGCTAGCTCGCCGTAAAGTGTATTTGGAGGTTTCATGTTAGCCTGGCTAGCTACAGGACAACGCTAAACCAGTTGTTTCCTGTGAGAGAATTATGAAATGGCAACACAACTTGCAAAACTGGCATCAGTGCATTGTGGGTAAAGTGTGATTCTGTGCAGCTGAGAGGATTCGACCACGCGGCGAGCTGATGAAACACATTACCATGACGACGAGACAGCACCGAGTGACGCTCTGCTGGCAGACGTCTTCCGTTGGTTTTTTGCGAGACGACTCAGAAATATTCCTTCACTTCTCGACTATTTGACTCGTCTCTCGTCTTCTTTCGCAGCACGTCCTTCCTCCCTTTGACTCATTCCTGTCTTATTTGTCCTCTGTCTTTTTTGTCCTCTCTTTTCCTTCTTCTGAACCCTTTCCTGTAGATTTTCTGCTTTTGTTTTCTTCCTTCAGTTCTTCCTCTTCATCCTTTCTTTCATCCTCCTCTCTTTCCTTCTAATGTTTCCTTCGTCTCTTTGCTGTTTTTCTGTCTTTTCCTTCTGTCTGTCCTCAGTTCCTTTTGTCCTGTTTGCCTCCATCACTTCTTCAGAGCCTCTTTAAATTTTTATTCATCGTCTCTGAATCTTTGTGTCTTCGTCCTCACAGGTCTTCCTCCTCATCCTTCCTTTATTACCGTCCTCCTCTCTTCTCTAAAAACTGTCCATGAAACATCTAAATTTACCTGCATGATGACCTTTAACCTTTCATTCAATCAATGTCACTCTGTGATGCCGATCTCAGTCTTAACTCTGATTGGTCATTGCTCCAGTCTATCAGAATGATGTCACGCAGGTCATCTCATCTGCCAGTTCGTCCTCGTCGCGGCCCGTCCTGATTGGCTCCTCATCGCTGTAGAGGGCGGCGGGGTCGGTGGCCGAGTTGCCGAGGAAACCGTGGCTTCCCGTGCCGAGCAGGTCGCTGGCGGCAGACTCCATCTCGTCCACGGTCATGTGACACGCGTCGGCGATCTCCCGCTTGGCGAAAGCCACAAACTTCGGATCTCGAGCATAGAGACCGAGGCCCTCTGAGATCAGAACCTGCGGAGAGAAGAAGAGTCAGTGACGACAGCCTGACGGGACTCGACTATCAGTGTCAGTAATCAGTCAACGTGTCCGCACCGCCTCCACCAGACTGTCGGCCGATCCTCGTTTCTCAGTGAGCTGGGCGCCGAGCTGCGAGGGAACTCTGAGGGTGGTGTACGCTCGGTACGGAGGAGGAGCTGCAACACAACAAGAGTCACGTGACACCATCAGATCCACAGTGACAGCGATAACAGTCGTGTGTTTGTTCATCTTCCTACCTGATGTCCCTGCGGGGCCACCGTACCAGGCCGGTCTGGGCGCCGCACCTGTCACACTGACACCTGACGGACGACAGACACGTGTAAAGGTCGGTCACATATCTACAGATTTTCATGGTGATCGCTGAACGCAGCTCGTCCTTTGAGCTCAGAGCGTTCGAACAGCGAGAGGCTGAAGGTGACGTTTCCAACACTCTGGGACATCTCAGGCCTTACCTCTTCCTGCTCCTGCCTTCTTCCCCTCTCCTCCTCCTCCTCCTCCCCTTCCTCCCCCCCAGGGTGGGCTGCCTTCCTCCTCCACCAGAATGAGAGGAGCATAAAGGAGGCGACCACGGCGAGGACACGGGTTTGCCCAGGACGCCGAAGAAGCCGCTGAGGAGCGACCGGAGGAGTGACGAGACTCATAACTGCTGAACATCTGCTGAGGAGGAGGATGAGAGTAGGGTCACACTACTGAAAGAGAAGGGAGGGTGTCTCACCTGTGTGTGTGTGTGTGTGTGTGTGTGTGTGTTACCTGTGCGCGTGTGCGGCGTGGCGGTGAGGTGGGGTGATACGTCCCGGGGATCGGCAGGTCGTCGCTGCTGCCCTGCCTCCTCAGACACTGGATGTTAAACGACGGCTTCCGACCTGACAGACGACAAAGAAACAAACGCCCCCGCTCAGCTGTGGGCGATGATGTCACGCTGAGTGACGGCTCAGGTGTGTGAGTCAAATGATGTCATTTTGTCTGATCTCAGCTCAGCTTCCTTTTATTAACTCTCATCACGTGATATCATCACTGTAATTAGCTGTGACATCACACACATCCTCTCACCTGTGGGCGTGGCAGGAAGTAGGCGTCTGCGTGTCGTCCTCCTGCCCTCGTTGTAGCCGTTACCATAGCTACTGTTGGTGTAGGCGTGGCCATCGTAGTGGTCTCTGTACAGAGGAGGCTCTTCGGGGTAATGTCTGCAAGGACACACAGGATAACACACACACAGGCCTGCATGTCTGTCTGTCTACCTGTCCGTCTGTCAGTCTGTCTACCTGTCTGTCAGTCTACCTGTCTGTCTGTCAGTCTGTCCACCTGTCCGTCAGTCTACCTGTCTCTGGAGGCGATGCTGTCGGTGTCCTCCTCTCTGCTGTAGTAGCCCTGCTCTCCGAATGCCTCCCTGTCTCCGTTCCTCCAGTATCTGTCCCTGGAATCCCTCCTGCAGAACAAGAGAGTGCGATTGGCTGAGAGATCTGTCAGTCAAAACAAACAGGACGTGTTTGAGACAAACGTCCACGCAGTCAGAGGACGGTTTAAACCAAACAAGCTCAACGCAGCAAGTCGTCACAGGCGAACAATGAGGACGCCATTTGTAGCGTGAAGGACATGAATTGGACATGGTGGTCACGGTTTAGTCTTTGTCTCTGTCGTCCTCACAGCAGCATCTCCTGTCCTCAGCAGGATGAGTGCGTACCTTCCATGTTTGTAGTAGGACGGTCTCTGACGGTCCAGCAGACCGTTCTTCACCGACGGCCGGTGGGGATGGTGATGATTGACAGATGACCTCATGTTGTCTCCACGGCGAAGGTGTTCATCGTGGTCGCTGCCGTTTGGCATCTTGGTGAGAGAACCGACCCGGTGAATCAGGCCTCCGTTAGACACGCCGCCGTCCCCGCCGCCCCCGCCGGGACCTGCAGGCAGACAGAGGCGGTGAAGCGTCAGTACGTCAGAGACACTTCACCAACATGTTTAAATCTGTTTGTCACTTCCTGTTGGGTTCAGACCACATGACTTATCTAACCTCACATAACCACAGCAACGCTGTGAAGTCACATGATGTGAGGGGGTGGCTTACCTGTGGGCGTGGTCAGCATGGAGCCTCGTCTCTCTTTGTCTGGTCCAAACCCGTTTTCACCCTGCGGAGAAACCGAACGGTCACACCTGGACATGTCTTCAAAGGACGTTTTTAAAACACGGCGTCTTTCTAAAAACCTTATAGGCTGCGTTCTCCTCCAGCTCCTCCTCCTCCATCAGGACCTCCTCCTCGTCCTCCTCCAGGTCCTCATTCAGAGCCAGACGCATCTCTGGACCCAGATCCTGCAGAGTCTTCAGACCGGCTTTACACAGCTGTACGCACACACACGCACACACACACACACACACACACACACACACACACACACACACAGAGTTTACCATCATTTTACTGAGATCCTGTTCTCATGCTGTTGTCTCACCAGTGTACAGAGAGAGACGGATGGACAATGGACGGACCTGGACAGCCGACGGGTTGGTGGCGTCTGACTCGCCGGTCAGATCTCCTTTCTCTTTCCTCTTCCTGAACTTCCTGAAGTAATCCTGGATCAGGAAGGTCGCGTAGAACTTCCCGACTGTCACTTCCTCCTCTGACGGACAGGTGAGACAGGTGAGACAGGTGAGACAGTCAGAAGGACTCCCAGCAGCAGTATGTGTTCTTGTAGTAGTATTAGCACTAGTTCTTGTAGTATTTGTACTGTGTGTATTGTATTAGCGGTGTTTGCTAACAGTAGTTGTTGTGGTACCCGTAGTATTAGTACCTTCATGTGGTGGTATTACTTCGTCCAGTAGTTTTGGTTTCATTCTCTTCCAGATCTTCTTGATGATCCCCCTCAGCTCCTCGTTCTCCTGCTCGGGGTTACCTGGCAACAGCACACAGTGGGCGGGGTCAGATCTGAATGGTGGCGAAGCTGCGTTCATGTCATGATGACAAATAAAGTTCCAGTTTAAATAAAAAACAGTCGAGCGTGAACATCGTTTGCGGTCGCGGCGTTTTGATCCTCAGACAACTCAGAGTCATCATCAGCAGCTGCTTCGCTTCCTGCTGCTCTGGACCAATCAGATACCTTCGGTCTTGATCTTGAGGGCGGTGCGAACCAGAGCGAAGAGCGTGGCGTTGAAGGTCACCATCCCGTCGGCGTTCAGAGGCATGTTCATCGCCACCAGCCGCTGACGGAGAGGAAGAGGAGCACACAGTCTTCGATTAGGACAAGACGGAAGTCACGTGACCTCCCGATCTATAAACGGCTGGAACAGGTGAGCGCAGGACGGAGTGCGCAGGTGTTACCTTACAGGCCACTCTGTGAGGACAGAGCTTCCCGAAGCCCAGAGGAGGCTGGATCCTCCTGAGCAGAGCCACCACGTCCAGGTGTTTGATCCGACCCCTGCAGGTCAGAGCGCAACACCGTCAGCTGCTCCACCGAGCGACAGGTACACAAATACTACATCACACGTACCTGCGTCAAAGTGTATGAGCAACAACATGTACTGAAAGCATCAAGTACTCTTACTGCAGAACAGCCCTGTTACTAATACTGAAGTACTACTGGATCCTTATTATTCAGGTGTTAGTATGTCAGTGGTACTTTGATACTTTTGAATTAAATATTTTTACTGCTGTATGTAGTACTGAGTACTCTGATCTATAAAAAGTCAAGTACTCAAAGTACTCAAGTAAAGCAGTACCTCAAAACTGTACTGAAGTAATTGAGACCACACTGAGTAAGAGAACGGCGCCCCCTCAGGTGAGTTCTGACCTGTAGTCAGTGTCTCTGCGTTGGATTTGTGTGTTTTAGACGTTTGTCTGTTCAGGGATCAGTTTCTGCTCAGCGTCCCCTCTGCATCCATGTCCTGTCGTCTGAGTCCACTCACTGATCCTTTGAGCTAAGCTAAGCTAAGCTAAGCTAAGCTAAGCTAACTACATCCTGGATCTGCCTCTGCTGGACCCTCAGATGTGAACCAGATCTCAAAGAGGACTCTTACTTTGCCTCTGGATCATATTCAGACCAGATCCTCTTAAACTCGTCCAGGTGATGCGGCCCCAGAATTGACCAATCACGTGTCAGATAGTCAAAGTTGTCCATGATGACGGCGACAAACAGGTTAATGATCTGAAGGAGACAGAGACAGTCAGTGTGTGTGTGCGTGTCTCTATGTGTGTCTCCATGTGTTGTGTGTGTGTGTGTCTCTGTGTCTCTGTGTCTCTTTCTGTGTGTGTGTGTGTGTGTGTGTGTGTGTTCTGACCAGGAAAGCACACAGCATGAAGAAGCTGATGAAGTAAACGATGGCGAAGTTGCTTCCACAGCTGAACTCTTCTCCCGGTTCGTAGTCTGACTCGGGGTCACAGCGTTTACCTGGCAGACTGGCCAACATGATCTCCTGCCACGCCTCACCTGTCGCACACCTGCAGACACACAGAGTTTGTGTCTCGACTGTTAGTTTCAGTCACTTCTGACGACAACCTGAACTCTCACTGAGCTGTTAGCTGTTAGTCGTTAGCTGTTAGCCGGGTTAGGGTTTCATTCATTTAAGTCTCAGAAGAAGACAAAGACATAAGAAGAAGATCTGACCTGAAGAGGAGGAGGACAGCCTGAGGAAAAGTCTGGAAGTTGTTGTTTCTGTTGATCTGAGTGTGATCCTGCATCGCTACCTTTCCAAAGGTCTGAGAGACAGACAGACAGAGAGACAGACAGTCAGACAGATAGAGAGAGAGGGACAGGTAGAGAGACAGACAGACAGAGGGACAGACAGTCAGACAGATAGAGAGAGAGAGACAGGTAGAGAGACAGACAGACAGAGGGACAGACAGAGGGACAGGCAGAGACACAGACAGACAGAGTGTAAATGTCCATCAGCAGCTCTTCATCGGCTCGCGTCACATTTAACGACCATTGGATGAAACCTGCTGTCATGTGACCTGACTCTGGATCAGGACGTTCAGCAGGTAAATAAAGTCTGATCAGAACTTTGTTCACAGATCAATATTAATGCAGCGTTTGAAGGTTTTCACCTGGATTCACGCTGTGACGCATACAGGTGTGTCTGCTGATGAACCCTGAAACACGATGCAGACGACCTTCAGGTGCAGCTGTGGACCCCACCCACCATGTCCACTGAGGACGAGAATCCTCAGTGTCCCCCTGCCCCCGATTGCATCAGAGTGACACATCCCCCCTCTACAACGTCTTTGTCTCAGAGCAGTTTGGCAACAGACAGCTGATCACAGCGCCCCCTGCAGGATCACCTGTGCATCACCTCACCTGCATCCCGATGACAGCGTAGATGAAGAAGATCATGGCGATGAGCAGAGCGACGTACGGCAGAGCCTGAGAGACAGACAGAGGACGTTAGACTGCTGCCGCTGCACCCTGGAGCAAGAGCAAGCAGTTCTCTGTTAGCCCCGCCCCCAACAGGTAGCCCCACCCTTTCACCTGCAGTGATTTGATGAACGTCCACAGCAGCGTGCGAATCCCCTCCCCTTTACTCAGCAGCTTGACCAATCGCATGACTCGAAACAGACGGAAGAAGGTGATCGACACCCTGGAGCTGTCCTCCCCACTCTGAGACAGACGGAGAGAGATGGACAGAGAGAGACGGACAGAGACAGAGACAGACAGAGAGACGGACAGAGAGAGGTTTAGTGAACAGCTTCAGATGTCTCTTACATGTTGGACGTGTCCTCAGAGTATTCGGGTCTTCCTTCCTGTCAGGTGTCTTCACTCTGTCCTCAGTGGACGAATGAACTGCGTCTCATGTCCATGACTGTGACTCGGTGATTCTGTTTGTTTCCTTCATTGTAACTCAGGTGTAAATTAGTGATGTCACACAGGTGAGAGTCACCTCGTCTTCCCAAAGACTTTCAACATGAAACATTTTTATGAAGATTAATTTACTGAAAAAGAAAAAAGGACCCTCAGAGGACAGCACAGAGGACACACACTGATGGACTGTCACTACGTCCTCGTTACCATCGTTTAGAGCTGTCAGCCAATCAGAATGTAGCTCACTCACACTGAACTCCGTGACGACGATGTCGACGACGCTGCCGACCACGATGAGAGCATCAAACGAGTTCCAGGCATCCACGAAGTAATGCTGCAAGACAAAGAGACACAAGACGTTTCTACAGCCAATCAGACTGATGCAGGGCGATGATGTCATTAACTCCCAGTGACATCATCAAACATGAACAGACCAAACACTGATCAGCCTCGTTATCAGTCGTTGATTAGTCTCATTAGCTTCATGCTCTGATGTGGAGCATGTTGTCTGTTTCAGAATGGACATGAAAGTCACAGGGGTCAAAGGTCACATCAGAACCAATAAGAAACAGCAAACAGATCAGTGTGATGTCATCAATGGCAACGGGTCAGAATAAACTACAGTGTGTGTTCGTGGTGATGAAGGAAGGAGCTGTTTTAATGGAGGTCAAGGGTCAGAGGAAGAAGGTCTGTGTGCTGTGACGCACGCTGGACTGTTAGCAGTTAGCAGTTAGCATCAGCGCTGCTCCGCTCACCCTGAGTCTGAGAGCCAGCAGCTTCAGCAGCATCTCCACCGTGAAGAGTCCAGTGAACACCATGTTGAGGATGTCCATGATGTAGCTGAAGGTTTTGGACTGTTCGTAGTGCTGGAGGACAGGAAACAGGAAGACGTAAAAAGGACTGATCACTTCAGGGCAGAGGGGGTGGGGTTAATGACAGACAGGAAGCGTTTGCTCACCTGAACAGCCAGAGTGACGGTGTTGAGCAGGATGAGGACGAACATAACGTACTCGAATCCTGTTGAGTTGATGATAGACCAGAACTTATACTGAACCGGATTCTTTGGGATGTAAAGTTTCAGCGGCTGAGCTTTCAGAGCGTACTCCACACACTGACGCTGCAGACAGAAACACAGAGGTCATCTCTGACGTCACACTCACAAACAGGAAGTCAAACGTTTCTCTGGCTTCAGTGAGTCACACTGAGTCAAAGTGTAGTTAGCTTAGCCCTCTGCTGAATTAGCTGGTAGCTGCCCCTGTTACAGCTTCTGTTAGCTGCCCCATTAGCAGCCCCTGTTAGCTACCCCATTATAGCTCCTGTTAGCTGCTCCTGTTAGCTGCTCCTGTTAGCTGCCCCCATTAGCAGCCCCTGTTAGCAGCGTGCTCATAGATGTACAGACAGCTCTCAAAGATCACTATGATACTGAAGAAACTTAAAAACATGAAGACTGTCAGGGGAGTTCTGCAGAGTCTGGCTCCACCTGCTGACAGAGGACAGTAACTAACTTCCTGTTGTCGTGACAACACCTGCGCACACCTGTCAAGTCAGCTGACTCAGGTGTTGACCTCAGAGTGGACGTGTGTGATCATGTTTCAGAACTTTAAATGTGTTGATGCTACTTGTGTATGAACTGTTGACCCGGCAGAGATCCAGGTGAGGTGTTCACCTGGTTCTTGTCCAGCTCACAGTTCTTGTACTCCTGCTCGCCCTGCTCTCTGAAGGTGATGATGACGAAACCCACGAAGATGTTCATCATGAAGAAGGCAATGATGATGATGTAGACGATGAAGAAGATGGAGATCTCCACTCGATAGTTGTAGATGGGACCAGAGTTCTCCCCATTAGCATCGATAGCTTTGTACAGCAGCCTGGGGGGGGGGGGGGGGGTCAGTTTGTCAGTCTGTCTCTGCCTGACAGCATTGATAAAGTTTGAATACTCACGCGGGCCAGCCCTCGAAGGTGGAGACGGTGAAGAGCGCCATCATCCCCATCAGTACGTTATCGAAGTTGAAGTCGCTGTTATGCCAGATTCTCTCTCTGACCATCGGATGGTTCACGTCTCCATCTTTGTACACCACAAAGGTCCCTCTGAACGAACGAACACACACACACACACACACACACACACACACACACACACACACACACACACACACACACACACACACACACACACACCCTTGGTGAGGTCAGGTCTTCACTCTGGACGTGTGTCTCTGCTGTGGTCTTGAACTCTTACTTGCACTGTTCAGGAGTGTGTTTGGCTTCGTCTGTGCAGCGATAGAATTTACCCTGAAACACAAACAAAGAATTGTGAGTTTTAGACTTTAATTCCGACACTGAAGCTTCAAATACGCAGCAGTGGTGGAAAAAGTACTCAGATCCTTTACTTGAGTAAAAGTACAGAGGTATTATGAAGTAAAAGTACTTGTTCTGCAGTAAAATGATCCTTCACTGACGTATGACGAGAAACCAGGGTAGTAAATATTTACACGAGCTCACAGCTGATTTTACGTTCAGCGAGAAGAAGAAGAAGAAGAAGAAGAGTTTGAAATTCAAACCAGTGAAACTTTATTTGTTCTCACCTTGAAGAGCTGAACGCCGATGCAGGCGAACATGAACTGAAGCAGAGTCGTGACGATCATGATGTTCCCGATCGTCCTGATGGCCACAAACACACACTGGACCACGTGCTGCAACACACACACACACACACACACACACACACTTTACACATCAAGGAGTGTTTACATCTCCTGGTCCTGGCTAACTCCTGGTCCTGACAAACCCTGTCTGAATCGTCCAGCTCTCTCTGCTCTGCAGGTGTTTCTGAAGCGCCATCGATGCTGCTTTCCTTCATTCAGCGCCTCCCCCTCCTCCTCCCCCTCCTCCTCCTCCTCCTCCTCATCACACCACCTGCAGCCTCTGACTTCGGCCTTTCTGCCATCAAACATGAACTATTGACTATGAGCTGACGGCTGGAATATCAGGAGTTGGAGGTATGAGGTGATATCTGTGAAGGATCATCTGCTGTTCAGGTGTATTTTCAGGTAAACTGTTCTCAACATGAAGATCTGAAACAATCTGAAACTAAAATGAACACATGAAGAATCACAGATTCCTGCAGGTTGTTTTTTTTGGGTAAGAATTGCAGGATGTGCCTCTTCCATCAGCTGACTCGCCTTCAGTCCTTTGGCTCTGTTGATGGCTCTCAGAGGTCGGAGCACTCGCAGGACTCGGAGGATCTTCACCACCGAGATGGCGCTGGAGCTACAGACACAAACACAGCGAGTCAGCGAGCAGCCGTCTGCACCGCTGGACACCGAACAAGTACATGTACTCAAGTAAGAGTGTGAGGTACTGGTACTTTGAGCAATTCCTTGTTACTTTATATTTGTACACTTCAGAGGTAAATATTGTACTTTTTACTTCATTTATCATCAGCAGGATAGAAAGTCATTGACTTGAGCTCCACCTTGTGATGAACACATGAATGCATCAATAAATATAATCCAATAATTTTTTGTATATTATCTATCCACTATCTACACTGTGGTATTAGTACTTTCATTGAAGTGTTTCAGTACTTCTTCCACTGCTGTGAGCTGAGAGTTGTAGCTGTCGTCTTCTCCCAGCAGGGGGCAGCACACACACAAAGATCATTACTTCCTGTTTGAATCCCAGCTGATCATTTTCTAAAACATCTGTCAGGGTTCATGTTGATCTTCAGTTTATTTCTATAAAAATCAACCTGAAGGAGAAAATCCATCAGTTCGGCAGCTTCGTGTCATTCATTCATTCATTCATTCATTCATCACGAGTGAAGTTCAGATGTTCCTGCAGGTTGAGTTTCACAGAAATTAAAAAAGCAAATATGAAACATTAAAACCGAATGAATTAAATGATATTTGATCACTGATCGACTGAGAGAAAGAAAATGTTGAATTTGCACAGAAAACCAAAGAGACATAAAGAAATAATATTTTTTTCTATTAACATTCAGACAACCAAACGTCCTTTTTCCATTTCAGTCTGCAAAAAACATTCAACTGTTTTCTATTTGAAAGCAAACGTTAGAATGTTAGCCAGCGCTTCGTCTCTAGCATGGCTGCTAATGTTAGCTAAGAATGTGTTTCTGTGTGACTAGCATGGCTGCTAATGTTAGCTAAGAATGTGTTTCTGTGTGACTAGCATGGCTGCTAATGTTAGCTAAGAATGTGTTTCTGTGTGACTAGCATGGCTGCTAATGTTAGCTAAGAATATGTTTCTGTGTGACTAGCATGGCTGCTAATGTTAGCTGTCCTGTCAGACTGCCCCACTCGGCAGAGGACGACCTGGTCTCGACTCGTTCGTGACGCTGCGGCCTTCCTCAGAGGACGATGCTGAGAGTCGTTGTGTGGTAACGTGTTTCCTGTTGTCGTCCCTGAGTTCAGAGTCGTCATGTGATCGTTAGCTGAGCCTTTGGCCCACACAGAAGCTGACAGCTCTGTGAAGATGGAGGCAGAAGAGCCGCAGAGAAACTTTAAGCACTAATCCTCCAGGTGGAAACTAGGGATGAGTGAGAACACCACTATCTGTATCTGTATCTGTTCAACCATCTAAATGATCTGTATCTGTATCTGTGCTCGGAGTGGGTGGGGGCTAAACCAGAAGTGGGCGTGGTAGTAAAATCGGAAGTCGGAAATGGGTGGGGCATAAATCGGTACATTAGTCTGAAATTGATTTACAATAAAAATATTAATATAGGCTACTGTGTGTGTTCAGCTACATGTGTGGAAGTGTGGAAGTGTGGAAGTGGTCTGTAAGACTTTATTTTTTAATGATACGGGGAAATAATATGTCAGCCTTGTTCACTGTATTCTTCTCAAAAGCACCGCGTTCAGTACGAGCAAAGTTTTCCAACTGACTTTATATCAGCAGCCAAACTAAGAGCAAGCAGACGGTAAAAAAAAAAAAAAAAATCTGACCGGCGGCAGTGACCGACGCGACACGAGCCGTTTTCAGCTCTGTCTTGTTGTCAAATGCACCGCGTACGTTACGAAACAAGTCGTGAGAACAGAGCAGAGCGTGAAGACAGTCAGTTACCCAATGAGGATTTTCCTTCAGCATGAGCTCGGATAGTGACGAGTTTTACTCGTATCATGTTCGTACTCGTCAAAAATGCTTTATCTGTACCGTCTGAAACGAGTATCCGGCTCAACCCTAGTGGAAACTTCTGCTTCATCCTTTGTGGGAGGTTTAGGACTGGAGGTCAAAATGAGACGTCTTCTATCATGTCTTCTATCGGTGGCAGAGGACTGTGAAACTGATGCATAAAAAGCACAAACTGGTACATAAAAATACACCAGAGTGCAGGAAATGAAGTATCTGACACTCATGCTGAAGGACCCCCAGACCCCCTGCTTGATTTGTGTCCCTCAGGTTTGGTTTATCCCTTATTTTTGCACCGTGAAGGTGCTGACCCCGTTTGGAGGAAGCCTGAAATACTTCTGTGGCTGCTGATGGTGTTCAAACGGAGTGTCTGCCATCGTTTCACAGACGTGTTGAATGAGTGGATTCACTAACGCTGACTGTCGTTTGTTAATGTTGAAAAATGAGTTTGATACTGACTGAAGGAAGAAGGAGACCAGCGAGACGCTGACGACCAGCAGATCCAACAAGTTAAACCAGTTTCTGCAGAAGGAGCCCTGATGGAGGAACGCTCCGTGGACCGTCATCTGACACAAAGAGAGAGACGAAGGTCGCATTAAATCAAGAGAAGACGACAAAGGACGACATCCCAGCTGATGGTGAATTTTACCTTCAACAGAATCTCCACAGTGAAGATGGAGGTGAAGGCGTAGTCTGCATAGCCCAGAATCTACACAAACACACGGAAAGACACGAGTAAATACACACATCACAAACACGAGAACATAAATAAATACACTCAGATTATGGTCAGTTTTAGTCCAGGACGTCAGTCATTTGTCCTTGTCCTTTATGTCCTTTAGATGAGGGGCAGCACATCAATGGGATCAAAAACAGTCCTGGAAGTTTGTCCATCACGTGTGAAGACTTTCAGCACAGAAGACAAGTCCTCTCTGGACTCATTGTCTCAGTCTGGGATTTATCAGTCAACACGGGTCCAGACCAGAATGTCCTAATTTACAACTAACACAAGCCAAGTCAATACAGGTGAGTCCAGATTTAGGACAGGGGGGTTTGAGACAAGTCCATTGAGTCCATAGTTGAGACCAAAAGTTCACAAGTCAAGACCAGCAAGTCCAAGGTCAAGACAGGTTTTCCCCAAGACCATTAATTCACTGGCCAAGACCAGGAAGTCCCAAGTTAATACCAGCAACTACCAAGTTCCGAACAGGTACGTCCCAAGGCAAGATCAGGATTCCAGATTCACTTTATTGTCTCACATTGTACTTGGATCAAGCTTCCACCAACGCTGCTAAAACACAGAGTAAGACAGCTACAGTGGACATATCGAGGGACACGAGTAAAGACCAGTAAGTCCTGAATCAAGACATAAGTTCACAGTAAGACACGTACGCACCAGGTCAGGAACTACAAGTCCTAAGTCAGGCCACCTGAGCCATACTGAAACCAACACGTCCACAAGTCCAGACCAACAAACCCAGAGTCAAGAAAGCTGGGCTGAGACAAGTTGAGACAGGTGAGTCCTAATGCAGGACAGACAAGCCCCAAATTAAGATTTAACATCAGGACTAACCAATCCAGAGTCAAGAAAGCTCCTACGTAAACATGTGAGTGTGTGACTCCGGCCTGTTTTCTATGCCGTTCATCACATGAAACACTTCTTCTAGTCACTCTCATGTGATTGGTCCACTGTCCTCTCTGAGCCCATTCACACCAACAGTGATGCTTCCGTCCATCAAGTGTCCTCAATGCCTCCGGAGCCTTTTCGGCTGATGTGATGTGATGTCACTGCGATGTCACTGCGATGTCTTTATGATGTCTCTGTGATGTCTCTGCCATGTCACTGTGATGTCACTGCGATGTCTCTGCGATGTCTATGTGATGTCACTGTGATGTCACTGCCATGTCACTGTGATGTCACTGCGATGTCTCTGTGATGTCACTGCCATGTCACTGTGATGTCACTGCCATGTCACTGCCATGTCTCTGTGATGTCACTGCTATGTCTCTGTGATGTCACTGTGATGTCACTGCCATGTCACTGTGATGTCACTGCCATGT